>NC_056731.1:1289147383-1289379883 GCF_019279795.1 Protopterus annectens | reverse complement strand
CATAAATATATCTATATGCAGTTTGAAATAAGTCTACTGTAAAAAATAATGGTTAGAGACTGTGGGATATCTGATATTTAAACTAAAATGCCAGTACTACACTCTACTTTGTCAGTTTTAAGTTTGAAATATCCGGTCACATTTTATCTAGTCTAATACAGAAAAATAAGCTAGTGACTTTGAACTGGCTGATTTTTTAAACCAAAGTGACACTGTTTCATACTATTTAGACTGTTTGACTTCTTAAATGCATGGCTGCATTTAATAAAACTAATATTGTGCTTTGAAATGTGTTAACTACTGGGCTGGTCTGATTGTGTTATGGCAATTTTCTATGATTATTGTTGCTCTGCTCTATAGAAAATAAATGTTCTTAACAGTGTTATATTCTACTGGCTGAAGGACCCTCTACTTACCACATATACTAATATATCTATCTATCATCAAGTTCTATTCCCCTCTATCTGCTAGATCCCTGAAAGGCTTGAACGCTAGAAGGACACCTCCCCTGCTGAAACCTAACTGGAAACTTTCCTGCACTGTCCCTTGACTCTGAAAAGATCTGCCAAGGTTAATATTACCTTATCCTATCTGTATATACTATATTGTTTAGCCATACTGGGTTTACAGCACTACAAGTAATCCCTCAAAGCCCCACAATCAATCCTAAAATACTAAACTGGGTTACTCCTATATCTATCTCTAAGGATTTCCTAATGAACATATCTAAGTTTATAAGCAGCCCTAAAATTACAAAAATAGCAGAAAATTGGCAGAAGAAAGCTTAATGTGCGAAAAGGCTGCAAAAAGTGATTACTAACAGTCTACTATGTAAAAATTGTATACTGAAGGCAAAAACAAGGGTAAGAAAGTATTTTTTTAAAAAAGCCTCATTGTACTTACGTGCTTATACAGGTCCTACAGATCTCGTGCTCAGGTTAAGCCCCACTGTACTCGCCCTCCCGGCGATCCGGCTAGCTCAGCACCCCACCCTGCCCCCAAATTCCACCCGCCCCTACTAGTCCTAAATTTAGTGCTCTAAAATCACCCCCCTCTATTTAGAATCAATCAACAGCTCTCCAGGCATTATCAGGACCCTCCCTACCTACCTATCCTAATTATCCCTCTACTCAAGTTGACCAAAACTCAAAGCTAATATCTAAACAATACCTCTGTTATTGGCCATGAAACCTTTCAAATTAATGCTATTATACTTCCTACTACCCTTGATGATAATTCCATATCTTCTCACCACCTATGAAAATCTGTCCTACCTAGGCTACCACTACCCAAGAAACCAAACCACCACTCCAATAATTCAAATTAAATTAGACCACTTAATAATTCCCCTTACGACTAACTCCTTGGATACAAAATACCACCAACTCATTAGATCCAGATATGTCAACCCCAAAACCAAGAATTACCTAAGACTAATATTTAAATTCCTGAAGCTTACAATTAGACTACATGGCAACCTCACAAGGGATGGGACATTCATCCAAACCCTGGCCCAACCTCACTAGCCAATCCTAGCCCCAATTCTACTATTCCCACTAACTTACGGACTTTAAATAGACCTTCGAACTCACTCCTGGTCAGTCACCTAAATATTAGAAGCTTAAATAATAAGGTCCACCACCTGAATCCACTCTTAGATACACATTCCCTGGATATACTTTGTCTTACTAAAACCTGGCTAAAACCATCAACTGCAGATAATGAGGTTTTAAATCCAGGTTATAACATACTAAGGTTAGATGTACCACTAGGAAGGAAGGAGGGGTAGCTGTACAATCTAAGATGTGCCCTCTGATTCCACACAACCACCTTGTGTTGATAATGCTGAAATTCTCATTACCAAGCTTCAAATTAATAAAAACAAAAGTATTAACATAGCCTGTGTCTACATTCCCCCAGGTAATAATGCAAACACCCTAAAAGATATGCTCTCTTGGCTGTCTAGTAACTATCCTCAAGAAACCATTGTTCTAGGAGACTTCAACATCGACTGGAATATTTGTTCCTCAGAATCTCCGACCATCCATGTAAATCTATACGGATTTACACAGATCATATCCTCCCCTACTAGGATCAGTAAACCTAACAACAAAGATAGTATCCTAGATTGGATACTCATTAATAGCCATCCCCACATGTATAGGGCCGGTACCCGACCTGAAGATGTAAGTGACCATTTCCTTACCTATATAATCAGGCATAAAACCTGACATCCCCCACCAACCTACTTACAAAACAATTAGAAACAACAGAAACTTTAACCCCGCTAATTTCCAAAATGAACTCAAAGCATTTAATTGGGCAGTCCTAAAACATATACCAATTGAAGAAGATGTGTTATATTTCAACCCCAAATTCCTAGCCATCCTTGATACCCATGCACCTGCACATTCTATAAAAAACTAAAGCAATGGTTGCTCCATGGCTTTCAAAAGAAACCAGACAAATGATCTTACTTAGAAACAAAGCTTGGACCACTTGGCGTACCACAAAATCCCCCCTTAGATCAAATTAGATTTAGACAACTAAGAAACAGCACTAAAAAATCTACCACCCTAGATTAAAAAAAAGACTTTTACTGCCATTTACAACAGAAGCATCAAAACAATCCACAAAAGTTTTTGGCAAACATAAATAAACTTATTCACCCAAGGCAATGCACAACTCCTACCCCCCCCCCCCAGCTACAATCCAAAAACCTTCGGAAAACGTTGCCAATTCCTTTAATAGTTTCTTCACAGAACCTATCCAGTCACTAGCTAACCAACTATCTCCCAGTTGCCCAAGTCCTAATGCTGCTGCACCTAGTTCTTAACTCCCCTTTAACTTTCAACCAGCTTCCACATCACTTATCCATGCCCTAATCAAGAAACTAAAACTTATCACCCTTGCAGCGCATCTCCTCCCAGCTGAGTATCTACAAAAAGCTATGGATGCCATAGCATACCCGGTCTCTGTCCTGATCAATAGAACTAAATCAGAAGCCACTATCCCCTCCATCTGGAAGACATCCCATGTTATTCTACTGCATAAAGGGGGCAGTTCCACTGAACTGTCAAATTACAAACCTATAGCTATTTTGTCACCCCCCTGGCTAAAATTATGGGCATCTATAAACAACTCCTGAGTTATCTCATTCAGCACAATCTCCTGGCTAACTCAGAGCATGGCTTCAGACCATTCCACAGTACAACCATAGCCCTCATCTCCTTCTCCAATGTTATTAATCAAATCCAAAACAATATGCTTTCTTCTGCCCTCTTTCTTGATCACTCCAAAGCCTTCAACATGGTCAACCAACAACTACTCATACACACACAAAACAAATGGTAGAACAAACTTAGAACTTTGAAAAGCGTAAAAGAAACCAATAAAAACAAATGGAGCAAATGTCAGTAGAAAAACAATTTACTATAAGCGCTTTCGGTAAAACCAATGCTTCACCTTCTTTAGATATCTGAAGAAGGTGAAGCATTGGTTTTACCGAAAGTGCTTATAGTAAATTGTTTTTCTACTGACATTTGCTCCGTTTGTTTTTATTGGTTTCTTTTACTCATACACACACACACTTAAAACTATTCCCCTAGATGTCCAGGATATCCAATGGTCCAAATCTTATCTGAGTGGTAGACAACAGGCTGCACTATGGCAGAACAAACTATCTTCCCTTCTACCTATCACCCTTGGCTTCCCTCAGGGCTCTATATTAGGACCTCTATTATTTTCTATCTTTATTAATGACCTGTACACAGTCATCCCAGCAGCCAACCGCATTCAATATGTGGATGACTCTACTTTGATTTGCTCTGCCATGTCCCCTTTAAATCTGCAGACTATATCCCAAAATGTTTTTAATGCTGTCAAAAATTGACTCTGTAATCGATATCTCCTATTAAATCATAACAAAACAAAGCTACTGCTTTTCTCCCTCACTCATAAAGCCTCCACTCCAACCTTTACTATAAAATCTAACATTGGCACTGTCATTGTCCCAGATCCCTGTACCAAACTCTTAGGTGTAACAGATGATAATAACCTCAAGTTTGATATGCATATTAATCAAACTATTAAAAAAGTTAATAAAAAACTTGGCTCACTATACAAGATCAAACTTTTCCTCACTCGACTAGCTAAGACGGTAATTGCCCATACACATCTACTTTCCACCTTCCTTTATGCATCCCCTCTCTTCACAAACTTGAGTAAGTCTGACCTTAATAAACTCTTTAGCTGCTTTAATCATATTGCTAGATTTGCCACTGGAGCAGCATACAGAACACACCACTGTCTGAACCTTAAGAATCTAGGGTGGCTAGAATTGCCTATCCAACTTCAGTACAATCAGCTAATAGTAGCACATAAAATTCACTACCAACCTTAAAACACACCCGTACTTACAAAAATTATCACACATTGCAGCAACCTCAAGACACTTCGCTCATCCAACAAATTACTAGTCCAAACCCTCAAAAGCAACAACTCATCTGGAGACTCTCTATATGCCAGCTCTGTTGGCAAAATATGGAACTCACTTCTTGCTGAGTTTATTTCATAACCAGTTCTAACCCAATTAATAAAACAATCTAAAACAGTACTTTAAAACTCTAATCCTGACTAACTCTGGCAATATAAACATGTGCTAAAGAGGTCTTTTGGCCATCCCTACATTGCTTCATAATTGTTACTCTATAACAAATCAGATTTATATATGACAGAATGAATGGCTTTTATGCTATGTATTGTTCATAGGTTCATAGGTAGGTACTAGGCTATTGGCCCTAGGGCCTATATAAGCCTAGCCAAAAGGTACCTTGGCTTTCGCCACCCAAGAAAATTATTTTCCTGTGCCACTGTCGAGCAGAGCCACTGTATCTGTAACAGTGCTTTAACTTCTTTAATGTAACAGTTTTTCTGTATGTATGTGTGGAGCTTTTCTCCCTGGGCCTCTGCTGAAAATGGACAAGTATCCAGTCGGACCATCCCAGTTAACAAATGTAAAATAAAATAAAATAAATAAATATTTGTGTAATTAGGTTTATTAACTAGTATTATTTAATTAGTTTTATTTAATTGTTTTACTTAATTGGAATAAGTATCACATTGAAGTTCTATTTAAACAGGGTTTTTGTAACAGTTGTTAGTTCTGATGAAGTCCAGGGATGGATGAAACCACTTAACTGTTTCTGTTCTCTATTTTAATAAATATTTTTTCCGCTGGTTTTGCTGTCTGCTTTGCTGACTACGACATTTTTGAGTTTAACAGGGGTTTTTTATGTCATTCGAGTTATACACTTCCTCGGTTACCAGTTCTTTCTGAGAATAATACTGTAATTAGTTGGGGTACAGCAGAGATCAATGCAGGGCCTCTCCTGTTTGACATTTTTTTTGTAGACATCCAAGCCAATGTCTTAGAGGTGTAGCTGACCAAGTCTCTGCAGGGTACTCTTATTCACTCATTCAAGGATACTAAAAAAAACATCACGGGTTGTAATATGCACATACCCAGTGTACCAAAAACTATCTTAAGCTATGTGAGTACAGTGTGGTAGTGTTCAACAAAACAAGCTGTTCCCACCTCATATGTAATAAATGGTACTCCTCTTAAAAAAATACAGTTAAAAGAGACCGGCGTATGGATGTGGACAAGCCTCTCTCATTTCATCAACATTTCCATCAAAGTCAGGAAGTTCTCCTATCGGGTCCAATTAATTTCCAAGGGAATATCTTTAAGATAAAGAAGGCATGCCATATCAGACTCATCACTGAATACACTGGCCCCTTTGGTATATGGAAATCTAAGTTACAGCTTTATCACTCAACTGGAAAGGCCCCAAATATTTGTAAGAAAATTAAAAACCTGAAATCTTTTAATTATCCCAACAGATTAGTATGACTTTCTTTATATTCAGTAGACTACCAGCTGCTTTGAGGTGACATGCATCTTGTTTTTCAAGATGTAAAAGACACAGTCTTATTTGACCGCCTATTATTTTTGTAAAACCATTACATTTACAAACACATGTACTACAGACCAAAATCTATACCAACAAATAAACAACAATCACTGGAGGGATAAGTTCCCAAGTCAACGTATTCCCAGCTTCTGAAATAAGTTACTACTACAGGTCAAACAAAGGACTACTTTGGCTTCCTTTAAGGCTTATATTGATGACTAGATGGGTAGACACAAATTTATACCAGGCTTATCATTGTGCAGTCCCACTCAGTTTGGGAAGTGAGCACCATTATTTACTTATAAAGAGTGGCAAGAAAATGTAAGTATGTCTATTTAACAGTATATATGTCTATGCCTCTTATGATTTGAATGACTGCTTCCTAACATTGTTCTATGTTTCTGTGGAAGATAGAAATTTAAGAATTATATAACCTGTGACATCAGATAAGACAACTGCGGCTTGGGCACAATGAAGTGATAATCCCTTTCACTTCTAAAAAATAAAATTTGGAGAAGCTTTAATGTATGTGGCAGCCATAACAGCATAAAGGAAATCATATTTTGTTCTTCTACATCTTACCATAATAATACAGTATTATACTGTTATATCTGACCTGTTTTACTAATCTGCAGTTCTTTCTTATAGTTTATGGCTTTACTAGATAATGAAGTTTAATTGCATTTCTGTGTTTTAAAATAACAATCTAATGTCCACATTTGTAATGAATTTCATAAATTCTGAGATTTTTTGTGTGGTTTTGTGACAGAGAAGCTAGTAGTTTTTCATGTTGCTTTGCTATAGTGAGCAGCACTAATTTGATTTAACAGTGATTTAATATGGATAGTCATCTACTGACTTGACTGCACAACTGTGCCAGTCTTTTCCAGATACTTCTATTTTATAGATCTGCTAATTTAAAACACTCCTTGTCCAGGAACTTGGACTAGAAATGTTGGGCAGAGCTGTACAATGATTTTTATTTCAGTTACTGTGAAATGAGATAGAGATTCCTCTTCACATACATGAAATCATCATAAATTTAATTTTATATATTGCAAAACTAAAAGAAAATTATATAAAATCTGCTTCTAAAGTTGTGGCATAACCATAAATCGGATATGAGCATTTTAGCTGTTGTATCCTTTCCTATTAGTATTCACATAGGAAAACATATTTTATTCATCTATATTAAGTATATATTAATTGGGCAGCCATGGTGGTGCAACGGTTAGCATTGTCACCGCACAGCGCGAGGTTCCCTGGTTCAATCCTCAGCTGGGGTGCCTTCTGTGTAGAGTCTGCATGTCCTCCCTGTGGTCGTGTGAGTTTCCTCCAGGTGCTCCAGTTTCCTCCCACATCTCAAAGACATGCTGTAGGTGGATTGGACACTCTAAATTGGCCCTAGGTGTGAGTGCATGTGTGTGCCTTCTGTGGAAGGTTGGGCACTGGGATGGCAACTCGACACCTTAAAAAACTCCTATAACTTCCAATCATGAGCAGACATGTGATCCACTGTGGCAACCCCTAACTGGGAAAAGCCGAAAGAAGAAGATTAAGTATATATTAATAACCTCGGTTTTTTTAACATTTTAAATAATGGCTGCTGTTGTTCTTTTTCTGAACTTCAATTTTAGATAATATCTTTGACTTGGGAAATCCAATAAGAAAGACTTTGGCAAAGCAGAAAACATCTGTGCAACTGTATTTACAAACAGCCCTTTATCAAGGCGCTAAGGGAAATAATGCAAATTTCCACTGGAAAAATAAAAGTGTTTCAACACACTGATTCTTGAATGCACAGTGACACACAGTATACCCTTCGCAACTTTTACCACCAGAGTTATGGACAAAGTAAAGCATTATTAGGGAAGATGCCACAAATTAGAGACATTTTAAATGCTGTTATTATTAATTCAGAACTTCTCATGTACTATCCAGTTATAGGACTATTGGATCAAAATTTTGAGAACAATTTCCAAAATCCAGCCAGTTGATAGGTGCACAGATCATAACTCTCTCAAGCCAACTATAGACATGTGCATAGGTTCAAAGGTTCTTAGGTAAGTACTAGGTAATCCGTCCACAGACCATTACACACCTAGACAAAAAAAAAACATTCAAACTTCAAGTAGAACAAGAGTGGGGGAGAATTTGAGGGTGCTCATCCAGTTATCTAAGCTTACCTTAAAGGTGTCAAGAGTGCTACTCTGCTTCATAGGTCGTGGGAATTTGTTCCAGAGATGGGGGATACACTGAATATGAATCTATCAAGCGAATGTGTTTTATTTATTTGTTGATGAAGGATGAGTGAAGCCGTATAATAAAAGTATATTGGAAACTAATTCGAAAGCCTGCAGCAGCTAACATGGTCTCATAGGCCTAAGTGGTCAGAAGGAGAAATACTCACTTGGAAAGGCTAGTTTTTAGCCTCAAAAGAGAAATATCTCTAGCACTGAGAGCAGAAATGATGCAATGGAAATACAGGCCTGAGTAAGTAAAAGAGATAACATGAGTAAGCAATATAGTAAATGAGAAAGTCATACATATGTACAGAGAGAGAGAGAGAACTTTACAAACAAGGCTAGTGAGACTAGTGAGTCTATAGTCACTAAGGTCTATGGATGGACCATCCTAATGTAGCTACAGTTGTTTTCCAGGCTTCAAGAATGTAATTAGTAAAGCAGCTTGGATTAAAGAGGTTAAGCAGGGATTCAGGTTGGACATATTTGCCACTGATAAACAGGTAATCTGTTATATTATCAAGGCTCATTGATGAAGTGTTCTTAGCTTTTGAGAATGCTGACAGAATTTAGTCCATGGTAATTAAAAGGGTGGTTCAGACTGTGGAAATTATGGAACACCTATAACTGTGTGTGGATAAAATTTTGAACTAAATTTGTCAGCTAAGATTTTATTGTGAACTAGTGCCAAACATTGTTGCATGTTAGTATTTAACCTTATGACATAGCTAAAGAAAGATTTGCAGTTATTTTTGGCTTTAGTTGTTATTTTAAGTTCATACTTAGTTTTGAGCTTTCTAATTCTTCCCTTAAGCTCCCTACCAGTTTGCTTAACTGTGATCTTTAGGTAGGTAGAATGAGATCTCTTATAAGCATCAAATAATTTATATGTCTTCTTATATAATTAATTTACACAGCTATTCCACCATAGGGTTTGTTTTTAATTTTCTCAGCATATTTGGTGCCAATAAGGACTGTTTTATCAATTAAAGTATTTAAGTGGGAGTAGAAGTTAGACACATAAACATCAGCTTTACTAATGGGATCCATCTGAGGAGGATTACATCAGAGTTTATTTAGATCATCAAGTAAGTGAAGAAAGTTTGCTTTTGAGAAGTCCCTAAACACAGAGGTATCTAAGTGTGAAGTACAGCCAATTTTAAATTGTTCTAAGTTACAGAGACAGGATGATATATATGGAGATGTGCAAGAAGCGGTCATATGTGTGAGGACAACATCTAACCACAATATAACATAAAAAGTCAAGTATTCTTTTCGCTAGATTAAAAAAGAAAAGGATACAAGGCCTAAATAATGTTTTCTACATGGACTGATTAAAAGTCTTGTCACTATACTCAGTAGCCTACAACTGCTAAGAGGTGAGCTGTGTCTAGCATACAAGACATCCTTTGACCAATTACTGATGGATTTACTGCACATTAGCAAGTCAAATGGCACAAGAAATATTTTGTCTATATTTGGAAGGACAGGTATGTTGCATAGAAGGTACTACACCTCTGAAACAGACTCCTCATTCATGTAAAACAAAGCTCATCCCTGTCCATATTCAACAGCAACTTGAATCTATGGATAGAAAACAGAAAATGTATGCAAGGACTGCTCCAAGTAATGGACAGAGGCAGCTTCTAAATGCTTTGCCCCATACGTGGAGCCCCTCAAATTATCTGTGGTATGATCCCAGTTATTCTCATTGGGAAATGCATAATTATTGACCATGGAATGAGTAAGGCCAATCTAATACCAAATGAGATTCAAGCACTAAAACGGAAATGGCTCGACTTAAAATGGCCCACAAGGGCAACTAGTCTAGGTCTTACCTATGGACTTATGATAAGATCAAAGACATTGGGACCCTTAGCAGGATAATTATCTATTTGTAAATGAGAATTTGCATTTATAATGCCAAGGAAGCATTGGGCATTCCAACCACTGGCAGTATAGATCAACTAGTTTATTGATGGACAGTCAAAGTCCCCAGTAGAAAGATTTTGGGTATAATGGGGATTTTAGCTAGGATATTAAGATAGCTATCATGCACAGAATGGGACATAGAGAGTGTTCAATAGCTAGTTATGAAGAGGTGATTATCTTGTTTATTGCAATTTGGACATCTAGGAGTTTAAATGTGTTGCCCCCATGAATCTGTCATGAGGTGATAATATCCTTGGAAAAATATTGATACCCCCCCCACACACACACAATTGCCAGTAGGTCTGAAGACATGATAGGCACTATATTTAAGAACAGAGGGAGTTGTTTTCATTGTTTTGAAACCATGTCTCTATTACTTCATATATACAAAAGTGTTTAAGTTGCAGGAGGACCTCAAGTTCGGGCATTTTTTTGTTAAAATTCCTGGCATTCAGTATAGCCGCGTTAATGTGTTCTGTATTAGAATTTACTAGGTTTGAATGTCCAACAGATGAACCATGCCTAAAAAGGCACTATGAGGGCAGCAATGTCTTTAGCCAGAATGTGAAATCCTTGGTAGGAGAGGTGCAGACCATCCTTGGCAGGGCGGGAAGACTTGTCAGACTTCTTCTTGTTCGCTGACACATACTGGATATTGCCAAAATTACATCGGGTGCATAGCCAATTATAAAAGCCAATTATCTTGTCTTTCTTGCTTGGGCTTATCACTATAAACTGTACAGATGACATCTGCTGAGTCCTTATAAACAAAGGTAGCGAAACACACAGGTTGAACACCTCAGTCAAAAACTATACAGTTTACTGGACCAGTGAAGTAATTTCTGTTGTGATTAAAAAATCCAGTAAATGTTGGTTGTCTTCAATGGGTTGTCTGCCCTCTTGCCAAAGCATACTAAAGTGAATCTTGGTGCAGGACATTTGCACTGTCTGAATATATCACACATTTCTGGGCTACAAGTAAAATGCATATATATTTTGATGTATAAGATACTCCTACGAAGCTTGTTATAAAATGAGAGGAAGTACATTTCACTGGCAGTCCAACAAATGTGTATATATATGTGAGACCTCATCTGTTAACTAGTTCATTTTATAATTTTCACTAAGCAGATATGGCAGTAGTTTCTAATCTCTCAGTTCACCATCTCTCTCTCTCTCTCTCTCTGTCTCTCTCTCTTCTCATATTTGTATATATTATTTGAAGTTAAATGTTGCTCAGGTTGCACATAACACTTTTATCTAACCCATTTTTTCAGGTATAAACCCGCTCACAACCACTTTCTGTGTCCTGGTCTATAGAAACACATTTTCCTCTCATCCTAGGACCCAGTCCCAGGCTAAGTAGTATGTTTATTATCCATCTGTTAGCAGCTGTGTCATAACTGCTAACAAATTCTAGGTAATCTATGTAAACAAACTCTCTGCTGCTTTGGTCATTTAGTCAGATGAGATGATTTATATTTATTTAATTTGCAATGACCTTACAGCTGTAACTCCATGCTGCCTTGAGCCTCTGTTCTTTTAGCTTATAAATGAACAGCAGTTGTTCTTCCTTCAAAAGCGATTCCATGATTCTTCCTACCACTAAGGTTAAACTAACAAGTTTGCAGTTTCCTGTCTGTGCCATGTTCCTACTCTTCTAAGCGAGAATCATTGTCACCCTTCTCAAGTCTTCAAGTATTCCTAGGTCCTTTATTACTTTGGTTAAAAGTGATATATCCAGGTTAAACAGCATTTAACCTCGAAACAATATAAAACATATGAGGAGACAGTAAGAAATAGCTGTTGCTTTATTTACTTTACATTGTAAAAGGAATGATGCGTGTATGTATATATATATATATATATATATATATATACACACACACACACACACACACACACACACACACACACACACACACACACACACACACGCACGCACACACAATGCTACCAATAAATTATACCTCCTCCTGTTTTAGTTAATGGCCTCGGAGCTGAGACAAAAATATGTACTGCATTTCAATATTAATACTTAGTTATGGCAAAAATTTAAACACATATAATAGAGGCTTTCCCTGTCAGTCTCTCTGTAAATTACCAGGTTAACAAAACATGATTAAATAAATGAATTAACTGATTGGTTAATATGAATAAATAAATAAAAGTAATGATACTAACATGCTGCTGCCAATACCAGCAATGTTGTAAATGCTATGACACAAATGCCAAATGGTACTAATGCAAAATGCAGCGGTTGTAGTTTCAATGATCAGTAATTCAGCTGTAGTCATTAATTCAGAATCAGTGTTTAATGATGGCTAAAATCATCTGTCATGTCCTAAGGCACTATGATTCATTACATCGCCAGTTCACTTTTCCTCTGTACAGAAGCACTGCATTCCTAATACATCACTTGTAATTAACATTACAGCTTTTATTCTTTTTTTCACAATACTATTTTCCCCTCCTAAGCTTGGTCTCTGTAGGCATTTCTTCAGGCACTATGGATAGCTTCTTTTTGTCCCTGTCTGTGTGGAAACTATAGCTACTTACAGTGGGCATTAGGCCTTTAAGTAAATGGGCACTACAAATTTTGTGTAAAACGAAAAATGTGACCACAACTGCTGAAGACATATCAGGTCAAAAAACAAAAACAGAAGTAGTATCCTGAATCATCACCACAGCTTTTGGGTAGGTGCCTCTTCCTATATCAAGTACATATATGAGAGGTCGTAAATGTGACACAGTTTGTCTAGGCTGCAATGTATTTAGGGCTATACTTATATACCAGCTCTTAATAAAACTTCTGACCTGTCATCCATATTTTGAATTTATTTTATCCTGGCATCTTGAAAATTGATGTTAAATCTAGATGGCACCTCAGGCTGCAATTTATGACAAGAATGCTGGCATCAAGTCAGTGGCTACATGTACTACATTTGAATAGACAAAAGGAACATTATCAGTCCATTGTTTCAGTTACTCATGATCAAATCTATTGCTTCTGATAGCGATTTTAAATGTCTGACCAAACTCTACTTTTAACCCATTTGTAGCTAGCAGCAGAAGATCAGTTACAAAATGTTTAATGCCAAATTGTTCTGTTAAAGTTTTGAATTCTTTGGATATGAATGAAGGACTGTTAGTGCAACTCTATTCATGCAAATGATTTCTTGCCCACATTGTCTGAGACATTGAAGTAGCTTTTTCTGGATGTGGATGGTAATGGATTTTTAACAAGTGGGGTGTTATTAATTAATGTATCAGACTAAGGCATGGAGTCTTAAGAAAACACAAGATATTTGCACAGAGCTGCTTTTTCATTAAGCCTTTGCTCACAAGTGTCAAATCCTTCTTGACAAATGACTCATTTCCTATATTATTCAAACTCTTAAAGGAATACTAATTGTAATAGTAATATGTGATACACTCCTTTTATTAGAAATAAGATGTCCCTCTAAAACTGCAGGCTATATATAATTATACATACAATCCATAAACCTATTGTTATATTATATCTATTGAGGGATGGGACTGATATATGTTAGGAAAAGCCAAAGAATTAACTTTAATTTATTTGAAAGCAAATATATGCAATCCTGATAGCGGTGTTCTTTCTAGAAGAAGAATGTATCTCAGTGAGTAGTGCCTGTCTTGCTTTAGTCCAACACCACAGTCTCAAGTAGCATTATGGGATGTAGAAGATAATGATTCAGCAGCTCACTTATTGGCAGATTTTATTTTGATCCTGTATCTGCATATTTCATATTAGCTTAAGATGGTTTCATTGACAATTTCACTCCTGTCTCAGACGAGTTCTTTATTAGATCAACTTACCTCGATTTCACAAATGAATACTTGTTCTGGAATTTTCAGCAAATGTCTCCATTTGCAGAGGAGGAGAGGATTTGGCATAATGGTTAATGTCTTCACCTCACAGAAGCAAGGTAAAGGATTTAATTCTAACCTCAGGCTATTGCCTAAACTTAAAATGGTCCTTCAAGCAAATTAGCCTAATGTTTACCTATGCACCTATTTGCGTCTGCATAGTTCTATATTATCTTTTCAACCAAATTAGATCTTTTGCTTTGGTAAAGAGCTATCACAGTTTCGTGCAGCTGCATTTTTTGGCAAAGTTCTAATCCAATATTGCGCTAAACCTTTCTTCTTATTTCAGAAAGGCCAAATTATTAGCAGCAATATCATATAATTGTTTCTGCTCTCTTCTTTGCAAAAACACTGTTGTTTGCATTCTGATTTGTTCTAAGGAAGCTTTGTTATAACTCGTCTTCCAATTAATAATTATGTTGGCAAAAGTCCTATTGCTTGCATTAGAGTATTCTTATAATTTGGAATGCTGAATAAAAGTCTGTCTGACATGATGTATTCCATTTCTTAAGAATATCATTAGACTTTGACTTATATGCTCCACTTGGATTCAGTGTAACTTGCTTCAATTTCCATGCTTTGCAAATATGTTTAAACTTCTGACATGTAGACTGCAGTCCATTGTATGAAGTTATTTGTTCTAGAATGCCATGCCTCATAAGTACTGATATGAGCACATTAATCAATCCCATAGATACGAAATCTTTCAGATGAATAATTTCTGGATTTTTTTAGAGTCTTAATCTACCCAGATAGGAAACTGAAGTTATTGTGCTGAAACAGTTTTCATTTTCATCCATTGTAATACTGGAATCTTATGTGGTATCAGTTACTCTTTCTGGGTTTGGCTCTGTACATACCACAAAGAGTAATGCGTTCCACTATGTACTCCAGTTCCGCTATCATGTTGGTGTAATACACAATGCTGCTAACTTTCTCTCCCCCTCTCTGTTTGCACTGAGACACTATTAAATATGATTCACGCACCTTCAGCAACATTTGATTGCTTCCCTGAGATAGAGTAATGATTTCATCCCCTTTAAACAAGACAGCTTGTATGTAAGACAGTTTTTTTTCTGAATGTACAATATGGCTTACCTAGAGAAGGAAGCTGCTTCATGCTGTCAGGCCATTCTGACATCATAGCTTGTGTTGTCTCTCACAACTGCTGTCAGTTCCTGAAGTTTCTCAGCTGTCACTGGCATTTGTTTTGTTTCTATATCTTTTTTCCAGCAAGTCTTCCTAATAGTCACTTAAATATTTTCTGCTCATTGGGGCAGCAGTATGCTTCAGCTTTCCTTGATTGTGCCGCATTTCTTCATTATTCCTTTAAAGTGTTAATAATCATATTCAATGGCATTAATGCCTTAATGTGAAATCTTGTGATGGCTACTTGAGTCAGATGAATCCTTGAGCCTACCCCAACCATTTCAATACTCTGAGTGCTACTTTCACACAAGATTACGATTTTATACAAAAACAAAAAATTAAGGTTGTCCACATTATGCTCAATGCTTGGTCCCTGCTTGTCAAACATCTGGGAAGTACACATTTGTGGGCAAAGCCATGGAGCTGGAAGCATTTATTTTTAGTCCCCTAGTATCTCAAACTGTTGCAGCTTGCCGACATAGTAAAAATAAGCAAATAAAACAGTTATTACAGTAATAAAATAAAGCCACTATTAAAATTGTTCATTCAAAGAATATTATGAAACCTCCAATGTAAAACCACAAAGTGAAAAACAAACAAACTTTTTAAACCAACAAGCGAGAAAGAAAACCGATAAGAGCCGGTAACTACAAATAAACACTTGCGTGAACTAGCAAACAGGAGCACTAAGCAAAATCCAAAAAGTGTAGTTCAAATCAGCCACGGCAATCATGATATAGAAGTTCTGAATGTAAGTTTATTTAACAAACACAAACGTTTTCGATACTGTTACAAACAGTAATCTTCATCAGAGAAACCAATAGAATAAAAAATTGTGCCAAATTTAAACAGTAGTTGGCGTAATCGCGTTACCAAAACGCCTCATGAATATTAATACATCTAAAAAAAGTAAATACTATCAGTAAGAGACGCTGGGAACACTAGAACTGAAACTAAGTAACGATATTAAGAACAGCAGGTCATTGTTGATTAGGTTGTACAAATAAACTATCCAACTATGTACATAACTACAAAAAATACCAAAAAGTCAAATGACCCTAAAACTTTTTAGCAGTTATAAAAGTTAACAAATACTAATGTCAATAAGAACAACTATAAAAATAAAAATAAAAATAAAATATCACAGCGAATTTTCAATATTTAAAAATCAGAGCTTGTCACATCAGACCTAGCATACATCTTCTGAGAATGCCTAATTTTTATGAAAACATTCAAACAATCAAAAGACATTTTGTTATGCATCCAAAAAGTTTAAATATGGACAAAAACAAAAAGTTTTTGTTGCACTGCACTAAAGTGTGTTAACTCAAAGAACTCTTTAGTTTTAAAAGACACATTATATTACAATTTTCATTAAGCCCGGGAAAAGTAAAGGCATCTAAAAGAAGTTGCCACTCCAATTCCAGGACCTCCAACAACAATGAGGAAGGTCCTCCCCTAATATCAGGAGGATTTGGTCGATGGCTTGGAAATGGAAACTGTGACCTGGATTAACATCTACGTGTTTCGCTAAAGCGTTGTCCTTCTTATTTTTCCTTATAGCATAGATGTGTTCATATAGTCTCTCGCGTAACTTCCGGTCTGTTTTACCCACATAGAAAGCTGTACAGCAGTCACATGTAATTAAATAAACTATAAACTTAGATTCACAATTAAGTTTGTGGTTAATAAAATATCTTCTGTTTTTCATAACAAAAGAGTTTGCAGGTTTTATATATCTGCACCAGTTACATGAGCCACAAGTAAATGTGCCCTTAATTCTAGTTGAAACAGAATAATTTTTCTTTTCCAAAATCATTTTAAGGTTAATCCCTTTCTTATAAACTATTGTAGGAAAAAGACCTAATTTATCTACCAACTGTTGGTTACCTTTAATAAAATGCCAATTTTTGAATAGAATACATCTAATCTGTTCAAAATCTCTACTAAAGGTCATAACAAAACTGGTGTTGTATCGTGTAATTGATTCTACATGGCTGACACGATGTAGGTCAAAGGTAGTCAAATCATTACTGTTGACAACAGAATAACTTACAACAGAGGGTAATGGTGGTGAATGTAATGGTTCACTATGGGATAAAAGAGGAGTATATATTCCATTTTTGCGTTTAAATTCTACTTCCTGGAATAAATCATCGATAAGAGATGAAGGGTAACTTCGATTTAAAAACATTTCGTTTAAAAAAATTGCATTCAACATAAAAAGCCTCATCAAGGGAACACATTCTTGCAGCTCTTATGAATTGACCCTTGACGATAGATCATTTCTGCTTGTAAGGGTGTGCACTGGTGAAGTGTAAAAAGAAGTTGCAATAAGTGGGTTTCCTAAAAATGGAAGAAAGGAACAAACCACTGTTGAGATCCTTACTCAATTTTACATCCAAATAGTCTATGCAGGAAGTATCAAAATGGTAAGTGAATTTCAAAAAAATGAGTGGAAGAATTAAAATAGTCAATCAATGAAATTGCTTCTTCCTCTTTACCATTAAACAAGATGAAAATATCATCTAAAAATCGTGTAAAATACACAATATGGGACATGATTTCTAAGTTATTAGAAATATAAACTTTCTCCCAGTGTGCTACAAATAAATTCGCTACACTAGCCCCACACGGTGAGCCCATTGCAATACCTTGTTTCTGTAGGTAATACTCTTTGTTGAAAATGAAAAAATTGGAAGATAAAATGATGTCTATCAATTCAGTGACAAGGTCTATTTCTGCTCTAGTGGCTTTTAAATCTGTCAACATTAACGCTATCCACTCAACAGCTTCAACATGTGGGATAGAGGTGTATAAGTCCACCACGTCAACCGTTAGAAAATTACATTTTCATCAAGTTTTAAACTATTGATGTTCTCAAGAAATGACCATGAGTCTTTGCAGACTTGGGGTATTAGTTTTAAATATTTTTGAAGGGTGTTGTCTACTAGTTTAGCGCATGGATATGTCAGAGATGCATGTCCATCGATCAAGGGTCTCATAGGAGAGTGGTCTAGGTTTTTATGTATCTTTGGAATGCTGAACAATACAGGAGTCTTAGGGAATGGAATGCCAATAAAACTGTAAGTGTTATAGTCTATTTTTAGCTCCTATGAAGAGGTCCCTGAAGTATCCCCTAATTCTAGTTTGAGTTACATTATTTCATTAAGGGAGGATTTAACATAAGCTGGACTATCAAGGACTACAGCCATTTTATCATTGTAGTCCGTGATGTCAAAAATCACAAGACCACCCACTTTGTCTGGCTTAATGACTCGTACTAGTGAAGAAATCAATGTGTGTAATGCTGTTAATTGGTCCTTCATAGTGTTAGACATGAAGTTCGTCGTTGTATCCTTGTATACATAAAAGTTCTGAAGGAGACTTCAACATTTATAACTTTACAGAGTTGGACATTACACAAGAATTGATGAAAAACCACAAACTGCAAGCAACTCCTCAGCAGGAATTTATTAGAAAAAACAATGATGAAATAAAACTCTCTAGCGCCTCGGCCAACAGCCTTTAACAGGTACTCTGTTAAAGGCTGTTGGCCGAGGCGCTAGAGAGTTTTATTTCATCACTGTTTTTTCTAATAAATTCCTGCTGAGGAGTTGCTGGCTTGCAGTTTGTGGTTTTTCATCTTACTTTGTTTGCGGTGGTTTTTCAATTACACAAGAATTGGTTGATTTTTTTCTCACAGGGTTTATCTTTTGTTCCTAGTAGGAAAATGGATTTAGTTAAGACCATACTTGATTTAAAATTATTTGTCTGTAAGTTAAACCTGGATATTTTAATAGGTGACAATTCATCGTTAGTCAGCTCTAGAAGAGTTTCTAGCATTTTTCATCCACCTTTACACCCAAATCTTGGCCTTTTTGAAAGAATGTGTGAGATGGATTTAAGAGCAATGTATAAAGATAGCAACAGCCAGCTTACTAGTAATATGAACATCAAACCATCTGAACATGAATTCATCCACCTATTGAATGTATGTGATATTCGCGTAATGAAACCTGACAAGGGAGGGGGGGCTGGTTCTTATGAATTACAATGCATATGTCGAATGCATGAGAAAACATTTAGATACAGATGTTTACAGGAAAGTCTCAATAAATGAGGTCAATGTGGCTTATAAAAAAGATTAAAAATATCTTGGAAGATTTATTTCTAGAAGCTTACATTGACATAGACTTGCACCAATATTTATCAATGTTAGCACCTAAGGTACCAGCCTTTTTTGGCTCTCCTAAATTACATAAGTCAATTAATAATCCACCTTTTAGACCAATAGTTGATGGGCTGGGGTCTGTGACGTATGCATGCGCTAATATGTTGACAGTATATTAAAACCCCTTATTGAATCTGAATCACAAATTTGTAAGGATTCATAGGTTTTTTACATAACATCAATGGCCTGGAATATCAGGCTGAAGCATGCTTTTTGACAATAGATGTGAAGGACCTCTATACCGTCATACCCCAAAGTTTAGGGCTTGAATGGATCAAGAACTTTTTGTTTTCTAGTAGTGTCCCAGGTGAAACTATTTTCCTAATTGAAACACTGTTGGAGATAGTTTTATCTAATAACTTCATGGCCTTTGAGGGTGAAATATATTTACAAAAATCCGGTGTGGCCATGGGCTCCCCATGTGGTGGTAGCTTTGCAAATGCCATCATGGACCATTGGGAAAACACATTGCTCTTTACCCATCCACTCTTTCAAGAGCATGTCACCTGGTACACTAGGTACCAGGATGACATGTTTATTATTTGGAAAGGGCCAAAATCTTTAGTACCTTCTTTTATAGCAAGTATTACCAAGGTGACAGAATTTTTGGAATTCACCTATAACCTAGATGAAAATTCTATCAATTTCCTTGACATTTTACTTATCAAGGATAGAGTAAACTTTAAGTATAAAAGTAGAATTTATAGGAAACCCATGTATTCTAATGCTTTCTTACATTTCAGTAGCTGCCACCCTTTCCATCAAAAGAAAGCGGTCATTAAAGGACAGATGGTAAGGGTGGCTAGAATGACTACTGAGTTTTCTGATTTTGAAAAAGAATGTGAGAACTTAGTAAATATGTTTATTAAAAGAGGCTATCCTACCAACCTAGTGGTTAATATTAAGACTGAGGTCATACTTAAACATCATACCGGACATTTTAAACCATTGTTGAGTGGGCAAGTAGACTATACTAGCCCACCATTTTTTGAACAAGGTGATATTACATTACCTACTAGAAATAATATTTATAAGATTAGTTTCCTTTGTATTTTTTCTATAGATCATCAATTAGGCAAATATTGAATAAAAATTGGAAAATTATTACCGAAGATCCAACCCTATGTAAAAAGTTAGGGTTGCAACCAAAAATTACATACAGAAGGAATTTCAACCTCAAAGCAATACTCGAAAGGAGGAAGAAACCACATGCTAATAGATCTTATGGCATGTTCAAATGTGGAGCCTGTCCACAATGTAAATTAATTTTAGTAGTAAAATAAGTTGATATTAATGATAGGCTTTACAATATTAATAGGAGATATCATTGTGAGACTAAGGGCGTTGTTTATGCCATATTATGTGACCAGTGCAAGGCCTTTTACATACGCAAAACAGAAAGAAAAATTAAACAGCGTATTTATGAGCACTGCTATGCCATTAGTAAAAAAGACATGAACAACGCTTTGGCAAAACACATCTTCGAATGCCTGGATCAGAATTTTAAATTTGTCATTTTACATCAAAGGCAAAGTGATCCAAGAGGGGGCCCTTGGCAACTTTTACTGGAAATAGATGAATTAATGTGGCAAATAAGAACAACAGCATATATACATCCAAGCCTCAATGAACATCTGCCCATTAAATGCATTCTTAAATGGTTAGCTTTGAGGAGATGAAATAAAATTAATGGCGGTTTATTTATATATATATATATATATATATATATATATATATATATATATATATATATATATATATATATATATATAGTATTTATTTTATTTAATATATTTTTATATATAATGATATATTTTTTAGTTCATCACAATTTTTTTATTTTATTGTTACACTCCTTATGGATTAATTTAGGGATGTATATTATTAAATTACTTTGGAATGAAGTTATGGCCAATAAAATCTGTAAGAAGAACTAGTTCTTAACATCTATAGACATTTACAAGTATTAGAATTATTAATGAACTAAATGCTACTTGAAGACTTTAATTGGATCCATGTTATCCTGATTTTTCGACTAGCTCAGTTTAGTTTCTTGTTGCTGCTGTTTTTAAAGTTATCTTTTAACTGACGGTTAGTATTTCTTACATTATTTCAGACTTTGGTTTTGCATAACATTACAATACTATTTGGCGTTGTACTTATGTATTCTCTTTCCCTTTTTTGAAAGTGGTTTTATCATTTGTAATTAACTAATTAATCAATTTGTTTAGCTATCTGACAAATGTATAAAAACACAGTTAATTGATTTTATGGTATCTGATGAAGGTGAAGCATTGCCTCCACCGAAAGCGAAAATATTATGAAACCTGGCAAAGAAGATTACCGAATGAATTTAATGAGCAATAAATTGAACTGGTCACAGAGTATCAAACCTTGTAAAAAAGAAGACAGATCAAGACTGAACAAGTCCCACCCTATGTTGGAGAAGGGAACTCCTTCATCCTGATACCAAATGGGGTCTTTCTCAGCTAAGTCTCAGTAGTCCATGATTGAAAACAACTAAAGGGTTGGTTCGCGTGACCCTGTGATCCAGAATTTTCTGAGCTGTTTCTGTGGCAATGGGCTTTTAAACCTGATATCAAAGTGGACTAACTATGGAACTTCCAAACTATAGAAGACCAGGCAACCAAAAGGCTGGGGTTAAAATGCTGAATAGTTACTATGTCTCCAAGTATACTGGAGAGTAACCTGCACTTGGGGATCTAGCCAATGTCATACCACCTAAAAGAATCAAGTGGACATGAGGCTGCTCAAACTTGAATGTGTGTAGATGTAGAGTTATCAACAAGTGATCCCAAATTCTGTTCGGAAAGACTCTCCAAATTATGTTTTATAAGAATTGATCCATACCCAAATGAGAACCTCTTTATCAAGCTCTAATTTTGCAGGCTGCATGTGAGTCAAAAGAATGACCCAAAATGAAAACGGCAGGTTACCTGCAAAAAAAAAAAAACTGGTTAAGTGCCCACACAAGGTTAAATAGTATGACTATCTAATGTCAAAAAGGCTTATGAAGACCATCTAGCCATTCTTTTGATAACTTCTGCTGACTCTCCTTCCCTAGCTAGGTGAGTGGCCCAACCTAAATGAAAAGTGAGTGAAGAACAGCTCATGTCTGGGAAACTCTGACAGGAAAAATCTTTATGTAAGCAAGAATACAGAACCTTTGGTACTAACAGAAGCTTTTTCAGGAAAACAAATGCCAAGCCATCTAAACAAGTTGCACTTCAAAGCTTACAGAAGGTAATAAACCAATGAATAGGGCGTGGTAGGGGATCTGTCTAAAATAACCTGAAGACCCTACCAAAATTGGTTGAACTTGGATTTAGCAATTTACACTAAAATACCATTCTGAACCACAGACATGTGACACTATTTTAAGGACCCCAACAGCTCACTAACGCAGAAGGTTCCTGCATATAACCAGGTGCAAGAGTGACCCAAAAGATGCATGTTTGATAATGATCTGGTGTTGCACACACAACCCACAAAATTGTTTTTAACAAAGGCTTAACAATGGGGTTCTCTGAGTCCGATGAACCATTGAGTCTATCCCACACCAATCCCCCAAGAAGCATCAGTAAGCAACTGTAAGAAGTTTGGTACAAACCCAATTATCCTGTCAAAAAGACAGACCATCAAAGAAAGAAGAAAATAGACCAAAGGCAACTATATGATTTTTACCCTCCTATTAACTCTAATTCTGTGGTGCTTCTGGTGACCTCCCTCAAGTAAATTTGCTAGGAATCTTGAAAAAGTTCTGCCTGAGGGCACTGCTCTGCATGCAAAATTTAGCAAGCCAAAAAATTCCATTGCTGCTTCACCTGTAGACTTTTGGCTGACAGAAAGGTACTGATGCACAAACTCAGGCAATCCATCTTAACTTGTGGTGATCTAAAACTAGAGGAAATAGCATCCACTTCCAGATCCAGGCATATTATGGACCTAATGGGTCCTTCCCTTTTACTGTAAGCCAAAGGGACCATGAACTGCTGACGTAACTCAATGATTTTGGCAACGCCTTCTCAACTACTTTATTCTCCTTCCTCCCCAATCAAACTAAATCAAGATGAACTAAGATGGGCTTATTTATACTATTTACTGCACTTTTTATTGCCTGCTGCCTACTTTAATACTGTATTTATATACTGTGTACTAAACTACACTGTTGCACTGCAATTGTCTGTCTTACTGTACCTGTTAAATCATATTTTATTGCTGTTTTCACTGTTTACAAAGCTATTTTTGCTATTTTCCCTGTTTGTTAAGTATTTGCTGGTACTTTTCACTGTTGCAAAGCAATATGTTCTGCTTGTTCTGGTTTTCCCACCAAACATGTCTTAAAATAACTGATTTGTTGTCTGTTTAAAACATTCTCTTTAGAGTCTCCTTGCTGTATTTCTGCTGTTTTAAATGTTTTTTTAGTGTCTCACTGCTATTTTTCTGCTGTGTTAAACATTCTATAGTGTTTCCACCAAAACTAGGGTAGCTAGTAGCTGTAGCATAGTCCAGATACAGGTTTGCGATCTTTTGGTCTGTTTGTAGTGGCTGTTTCTTCTGAGCATGTTTTCCAGGCCATTGGAAGGGGCTCTTCTGCACTCTAGTGAGAGGAGTGTGCTGACTGGAACCTGTCTGGTGAAGGATGGTTTGTCTAGGGCTTGGAGTAATCATCCTTATTGGTCCTTTTGAACATTTTTAAAGTGTTTTTCAAGTTTTTGCTTCTGGTATTTAAGCCCTCCATTTGAGCAGGTTTCTGCTTATTTGCTCATTGTGTCGCACCACTCAATGCCGTGCAATTGTGTGCCATAGCCAGACAGATAAATTCAACAATTTTTCCCTTAAATACAAGTGTGGCACATTAATGTAGCCCTAGTCCTTAGTACTTTCCCAGTCAAAGAAATACTGCTAGTGAGCAGTAATCTATTAAACCACCAGCAAAAAAAAAAAACCCTCAGAAATATCCATCCACTGAGCTCCTCGTTGATCGATCCTGAAAAGCCCCCCCTTTGCGATAACAATCTTCAATCTACAATTATGGACAGTTGGACTACCTTTGTTTCTCCTGACAACCTTGTTGACTTGGGTGTCTTAGAGAGTGTGAGAGATGTATCTACATCAAGAATCTTGAATCCATGCACTCTCACACTTAAAATAGTAACACTGAAGAGGTTGTCAACCCACCCACCACTACGCATGCACATAGTACCACTACTCATACACACAGTACGCATCAAACACAAAAATCAACATATATGGAGGTTCTCTCAAAAAACTTTCCAAAACATCAGAGACCTTCAAAACACAAGACTACTACAACTAACACAGTTCCCACAGCACCCATGACACAAAGTAACATCAGTGTCTCACCTACCAAGCCCATAAGGTGTAACATTCAAAAACAAAATGTTCTTGTTATTGGAGACTCAGTATAGTGAGGCACACAGATGTCCCACTCACCAGGTTGGACAAGGAGAAAGTCATGATCAGCTGCCTGACCAGTACCAGGATTCATCAGATCATGCATGCACTCAGGTCTCTCAGCAACAAGTACCATTATGACTCTGTCATAGTTCATGTTGGAATGAACGACCTAAGACGTACCTCACTGGACTATATAAAGAGAGACGTTATTGAGTTCTCTAAGTATATGTCCAAGGCAGGTATGTCCCTAGCCTTGGGCAGCATACTACCCTCGCCAAGACTGATGCCACAGTATAAACAAAAATGATTGATTTCAATAATTGGCTTAGTTTCTGGTGTCAAGGGGGATACAGTTCCTGTCAGCCTGAGAAGCCATGGCCGACAAACCTTACTGCTTTGCCAGAGATGGTTTGCACCTGGCACCTCTAGGCTTTTGACTACTGGCATAGGCTCTTGCCTCCCCATAGTGCCTTTTTAGGCAAGGTCTCAAAAACAAACTTACTGGCGTGATATAATTCATAAGAAAATAAGAGTCATGCTGCTAAATGCTAGGAGCTTAAACCAGAAACTGCACAACCTGGAAGCACTTATATCACTGGAAGATGTAGATGTCTGTGGAGTCACAGAAACTTGGTTCAAGGCCTCAGAGAGTACCCTGGCCTTGCAAGGCTACAATGCCTTCCACACCTTCAGACTGTAAAAAAGCGTGAGAACCAAGGGAGGCTTTGTTTCTATCTATATTAGAGAAAAATTCACCTCCTGTCTAGATAGACTGGACAATGCCATGGAGTTACTCCAAGTTCAGTTTACAGTGGGTAAGACTCCATTCAAGTCATAGCCAGTTATAGATCCCCCTCCATGGGTCATGACACATATGAAGCCTACTTGACCAAACTGGAGGCAATCAAAATATTACCGAGCACTATGGTTATGGGGGATTTCAATTATCCCAGTATCAACTGGGAAACCTCCCCTAACTCACTAGTGCAAAAGTTTATTGACTTTGTTAACTCAAATGCCCTGGAAAAAATTGTTCATACCCCAACAAGAGGAAGAAACATACTAGATCTGGTCCTCACTAACATGTCAAATAGATGCACTGCTGCAACTCTCACACCCTCATTAGTTAAATCTGGCCACATATCTGTCACCTTCAAGCTGGCACTAACATCAAAACTCACAAAGGGGGAAATCAGACTGAAAACTTCACAAGGCAAACTATACGCTCCTAGGGAAAGGTATAAATGCATTCCAAGCCCCATCCCCAGCTGGAAGTGGTAACTACACCGAAGCTTACATTAAAGCCCTGTACAAACACTTGCATAAGTGGATAGACTCTGCTCTACCAGAAAGAATCAAAGCCAGAGTCCCAAGTAAAAGCAAGCCATCATGGTGGACTTCCAGCATCATCAAACCTTACAATAAATGCAAAATGTTGCTGTCCAAGAAAACAAAGGCCAGGGGCCCCAACAATTGAAAAGCCCCCTCCTCAGCCTCACAGGCAAATAAGGCAACTTGCCAAATCCTCTAAGGGCTTCTTGGAGAGAAACTTAGCAAGTACAGCCAAGGATAGCCATAAGGCCTTTTACAGCCATGTACATAGCCTAAAAGGTAGGACTCAAGCATGTGCAGATCTAGTGACCAACGGTATTACACACACTGACCCCACAGAAATAGCAAACCTACTAGTAGATAGGGTTGGTGAAAATTTCACTCCCTTATTCTCTCCAAACTTATCACAACCCCCCCCCCACCTTACATATCTGAAGATCTGCTAGTCATCAAAGTCTTGTCCAAGGTAAAAAACACAGCCTTTATGGGACCAGATGGTATCCGAGACTGTCTTATAAACCGGCTAAAACATGAACAAGCATCACAATTAAGTATCCTTTTCAATCATAGCCTAACCACAGGCTTTGTCCTTGCAGAATGGAGAACAGCAACAGTTATTCCCCTCCAGAAACATGGCCTAGTAACAGACCCAGGGAATTAAAGAACCATAAGCCTGACCAGCCTCATCTGCAAGGCCATGGAACATAAGATTATGGACCTCATAAATAAAGACATAGGCACCCTCCAAACCCTGGATCCAACCCAATTCAGCTTTGTCAAGGACAGATCCTGCCTCTTAAATCTGGTGGAGTTCTTCGAAAATGTGACCAGTCTCATTGACGAAGGCAAATCTATGCACACAGCATACCTTGACTGGGCAAAGGCTTTTGACACAACCCTACACTCAGTCATTACCAATAAACTTAGCAAACTGAACATACCTCTCAACTGCACAGATTTTCAAAGAATGTCCAGATTTTTGCTTCATATTTCTGGTTTGCTCCTCATAAAATTTCTGGTTTTATGGCAAATTACTGGGATAATCTGAGGATTGAAGTCACCAAATAATGAAATACATTTGAGTTTTCAGACTTCAAATCCTTCAGAAAATGCATATTAATACAAACCCTGTAACTCTAGCAACTTTCTAAGTTTATAAAAGCAATATTTAGAAATAGGTCCCTATTATTGGACCTTTGTCCCCCCATTTTGTCAGGCTTTGTCCAGATTTCTTGCACTAAGAGGTTGAGAGGTATGAAACTGAATGCAAACCTCTTTGTTGTAAGATTGGTAGTCAACTGGCTCACAAACTGGACACACACTATTAAAGTGGGTGACTCCACATCAACCAGCAAACCTGTCACCAGCAGGGTGTCGCAGGGGTCAGTGCTGGACCCATAACTGTTTGGTATATACTTCTCAAATTCATGTCAAAACTAAAGGGTTGTGGCTGACTAAGTTTGCGGATGACTGCAAATTGGGTGCTGTTATTGAATCCCCAAATTATGTCAGTATACTCCAGGAGGGTCTTATGCATATAATGACTGGTGTCTTAGTTATGGTCTCAAACTGGATACAAAGAAATGCATCATCATTCCCTTTGGCACAAATAATGTCTCTTCACACTATCAAATCAACAACAATAGCCTAAGTACCCATGAAGTGGTAAGGGATCTAGGATCACAAGTTGACTGCGACCTTAACTTTGACCACCATGTGTATACTGTAGTAAGGAAAGCTTTCTAGATAGCACACTTGATTGGCAAAGGCATTGGCTTGAGAGGAAAAGAGGTTATAACCCCTCTATACTTGGCACTAATCCAGCCCATAATTGAGTTTGGCATGTACGTTACATAGCACCTGCAGTAATTGGAGTGACCTCAGAGGTTTCTAACAAAGAAGATCAAGGGACTCCAGCACATGCCTTACACAGACTGACTAAAGTTCCTGTCACTATACTCAGTATCATATAGACTTCTTCGGGGAGACTTATGCCTAGCAATCTCAGACCCAAATCTAATGAACTTGCTCCATATCCGTAAATCAAACAGGACTAGAGCTACCTGTTCCAGGGACCTATATATGGCCTGTGACTTAAATAAGACATGCTGGAGAGACAGATTTGTCTCCCAGTGACTGCCATGTCTTTGGAATAGGCCACCAATGCATGTGAAACAGAGCACCAATATGACACTGTTCAAGAGGAACCTAGACGAGTGGATGGGGCACCATAAATTCTTACTGGGGATAGCACCCACAACCCTCCTAGACATGGGCAGTCATTGCTAAATGCAATCTTGGGTACTGACTAGCATTTCTATGGTATTACATTGGGATGAAATGGCTAGGCTTGAAATGACCTCCGGGTCAATAGCCTAGTAATCTCCTATGATCCTACAAAAATTAATCACGGTATTAGACTACTCATTGTTAGGGTACTCTTTGTTACCAACACCACTGTAATGCCGAGTCAAAGTTTTCAAAAGTGCATAAGCCACCACACAGCCCATGGGTGTGGCCATGTCAAAATAATATCTGCATTTAAAATGCATGCCCAAAAGATGCCAGCCCTGTTTACATATGCAAAGCAGTCAAAAAGTCAATTACACATCTAACTTAGCCATTCAAGGATCATTAAAGTGATAAATGATTCTTATTACATCATTCAGAGGTGAGTACTAAACTTTGATTTCCCATTTGTGTATACTATGATTCACTAATGACTCTAGAGGAAAAGAAATGTGATGAATCAACCAAAATCACCTTTCTTCTTTTTAGGAACTGAGCCATAAGGAGAGGCTCTGATTGAATTAAATGAGGAAATTTCAACGGACCAGGAATTCTCCCTTCATGAATGTCTTTGTCCAACACAACCTTTAAAACTCCCTCCCTTGAACAGACTTTAAATTCTTACAGATTGACAACTAAGGATTAGCAGCAGATTTAATGGAAACTCCATGGGTGAAGCCTTGAACCAATTCAAAAGTGGCTTGCTGGTCAGGATAATCTTTAACAAAGATGAAACCCCAGGTGGTGAACAGTCATACATTAATACATAAGGATTTGGATTCCTGCTTACATGAAGCTTTATTCTGCCAGGCTCTCTCCAAGGTATTAGGATTAATATGCAAAATGCTTATGAAAGTGCTACTAGAAACCATTAAAGGAAATGGATCCTCTTAGGTCATTAAAGGAGGGCAGGCACCTATCAAATAAGTTTGTGTGTGTTTGCTTCTGATTAATATCAGGGCTGTTGGTGGGCCTGTCACATTTGTAACCATCCTTGAACCAACATCTGATGACTGAATTCCCCATGCAGTATGAGCAGGCATATAAGAATCTAGATGAAGACCAGGAGCATTTTCCTATATTGAATTTCCAACAGGATTTATCCTTGGAATATGATTGTTCATCTTTGACTCATGGCAAAACCTTGGGTCTGAGAGTCATGGCCTCCAACCAAGAATCAACATGCCACTTAATCCCATTTCAAACTACTGTTTCCCATGTTGAATTTCTAGAACTTCTGGTTATGCAGGCACCATGCTAGCACCCCTCTTCAAGAAATGTACTTCTTTTATGATTAATAAATAACTCAATAATGGCAAAGCCTGTGAAAGATCTTTCTCAATGAGTATGGCCATAATGTGCACAAATCCAACCACCCTGCTGTCCCAGGATTTCGGCCTAATTTTTCTTGACTGCTGCTTGCCCAGTGCTACTAATGCAGATAAAAGGCCTTTGACCCCAGATTCTTCAGCACTGAATATATATATATACTGGATTCCATATGTATCAACTAAGTCAAAATAGCAACACAGTTTCCTTGCTATGTTTTTTCTTTAAATGACAAGGTGATCTGGGTGGTGACTGTATAACCCTGCAAGGAGACACAAAGACTGAGGGAATCTAGGGAGCTGTGTAGACTCCCTACTACATCCAGTTGACCTGTGTTAAAACTGTTTACAGTCTCATTCACTAGTGATAACCGAGTAAATGAGATGCTGCTAAGACCAGAACCTTTGATGTTTTCTTTCCTAGCCTCTGGAGTGACTTCTGACTTAATTGTTAAACTTCTATTCAAACCTAGCTCAAATAACCTGGCCCGGCCTGATTGATTCAGAGCTTTGGTGAATCCTTATAATTATTCATCTACCTGTTGAATCTGAGCTGCATTCATAGTGGGTTAGTTTATCTGAGACTCGTTATCTGTCAGGGCTGAACTGGGAAGGTCAACCTGTAATGCCATTGGTGGGTCATTTCTTACCTTTTACCTGGCCCTTTTGGATGCAGGTTCTTTTTCTAAAGACACGTAACATTTGCTGAGAAGTCTTCATAATAACTTGATTAATATGCTCAGCCTGCTCAGAAGTAACAGAAGGCAGATCATCAAAAAAGACCTGAGCCTAAGCAGAACTGCTCAACTGTCATGGATGTTATAGCTAGATGATATACCTAGAGAAATAACACAGAGATTAGAAGGAAAAAAAAGTTTAATGGTGCAAATAACAGATATCATAACCAACATATGAACAAGTGACCCATCCTTGACATGATAACTTTAACAAGTTCAAAATTTGCCAAACATAACTGTTACTTTAAACTGTGGAATCTTTCGGCTTTTCCCGGTTAGGGGTCGCCACAGCAGAACTCCGGTCCGCTAATGATTGGCAGCAGAGTTTTACGTACTGGCTTGCCGGGCCTAACGCACAACCTTCAATGAAGGAACGCCTATTCACGCATGTCGCCACACAGAAGACGCTCTAACTGAGAATCGAACGGGCAACGTCTAACTGTGAGGCGACAATGCTACCGCAGCACCACCACCACAGTGGAATACAGGTTATGAAACACCTAAATATCAAATGACCAATTAATGAAGGTATGAATTTGTTTATTGTGATATTAAAACAAATAACAACTCTGTAATATAAAATGCAAGCTTAAAATACCACTAGCTGGGGTATGAAATCTGAGGCATGAAATTCCTGAAAATGTTTATTTTGTCACAACTTATAACATTATTAGTTGTAGAGTTGTGGATATTGTTAAACAATTTTGGCCCATGATGTTTAGGGACAGAGATCTAAGCCTGATTTTGCCTAAACAGGTTATAGCCTCTTATAAAAGAGCTAGGAATTTAAAGGATATGGTATTACATAACCATTTTGAGTTACCCAATGTTAATTTAAATAGAGAAGTGAATTTTGTTGTTGGTACGGCTTCTTATAAAAAATTTTCTATATGTACACATATTGTTAGCTCCTTCATCAAAATTAATGGATGTCCTTTTACTGTTAAAAGAAATTTTGATTGTAACACTGTATGTGTTATTTATGCTCTAAAATGTGGATGCAACAAGTTTTATATTGGAGGAACTAATAGATGCTTCAAAGTATGTTTTCAAAAACATATGAGGGACATTAGAAATGTGAAAGTGGACAGCCTTTTGGGCAATCACTTTTCTGAATTCCACAATTCTAACCCTGAAGAAATTTTAGGTTGTATCTTGGAAATGGTGGAAATATTGATGGGTGAAAATGTAAGTTTAAAGGATAAACTTCTGAGGAAAGAAACTATGTATAACCCCCCTGCACCAACCCCACACCCCCCATAAATTAAATATACAAACTCCAAAATCACACTACAGTCCTTAGAAAATTAACCTTTTTTCCACTGTAGTACAATCTTGGAGGTGGTATATTTAATTTACAGGGGGGAAGGGGGCAGAGCCCCCCCCCCATATGGGGGATGAAGGGGGCTTGCCCCCCTGCAGAAATGTAGTAGAAAGTGTGTTTGTTAGTTAGGTGTTGTTACAGGTGGAGAGGATGTTATTTACATATGCATTGTAGTTTTCAATGTTATGAAGCATACTTTCAATGTTCTGACTTTTCAATGTTTTGGGTTTTCAGTGTTTTGAGATTTAGATGTTTTGGTCTCAATGTTATGAAATTCAACATTATGAAATTTCAATGTTATGAAGTACACCTATATATATATATATATATATATATATATATATATATATATATATATATATAGGTTAAGACTGATGCTCGACGACACGTTTCCATGAATCAGAAACAGCGGAGCACATTTTCACGAAAGTGCTTTTTCACAGAAAAAAGCACTTTCACAAAACTGTACTAAAAAAAAACCATGAAGAAATGTCTGTTGCTGAGATCGTGGCACTGTGGAGATAAGGGAATATTCCCTTTTCCACACGGTAATGCAATCTCAGAGTCAGAATATAAAAGTACGGTGGTGTGGGGGCCATGATTACTGTTGTTTTTTTTTTTTTTTTTTAATGTTGTTAGGTGTTTTTTTTACTTGAATTTCGCGAAAGTGCTGTTTTGGTGAAAAAGCACTTCCGCAAAACTGTGCTCAGCTGTTTCTGATTCGTGGAAATGTGTCGTTGACCATTAGTCCGAGATTTATATAAATATATATATATATATATATATATATACACACACATATATATATATATATATATATATATATATATATATATATATATATATATATATATATATATATATATGTTTACTATCACAATGCAGAATGAAGGTTGGGCGAACATGGGAATGCCGAATGTTAGTTGGCTGATTTCCATATTGCCAACCTTCAATTCTGCAAGTCTCCTCTCCAGCGAATGCCACTGTGCATTTGCTCATACATGGGCGATGTTTCGTATTGAGATCGCGGGACATTGCTGATCGGGAGATTTACCCTTTTCCACACTGTAGTGCGATCTCAGAGTTGGAATATATAAGTGGCAGGGGGTGTATGGGGCACAACATTACTGTCAGTGCTGTGCACTACGGATTTGGTCCATACATACAGCTGCAAAGGGGACAATGGACTTCAGAAGCCAAATTTGACTTCACCTCAGTTAGGTTGCCGATATTCCAGCCTAATTAATATTCCACACATCGAACATGTAAACCACATTTTTGACATAAGCAGCTACCAAAGAAAGCCTTGCTCAGATCAACAAAAGGGAAAACTACATGTAGGGTAGGGACCCAATGAAACAAACCTCAGCTGATTGCCCATTTTAGCCTTGCTGTAAAACAACAAATGTTCAAACATGAGTCTTAATAATATTACATTAAACTTAGTAGTAATAAAACTATAACTTAGACTGTGTTGCAAGCAGTTTTCATCACTGGCATGTAATTCCTTCCCTGGACTGACAGCTAGTGGTCATGAGATGCAAGTTAGTCAGCTGAGGTAGAAGCTGAGGATGGAAAAACATCTACAAGTCCGTATGTACATTATTGTGCACAAGCTGTGAAAAGGATTCAGAAAGAGACCATATTCTTTAATCTCTATGGCCAAAACCAGCACCACAGAGAAAAAAAAACACCACTCACTATTGAAAAGGAGAGGAAGCTGCAATTAATAGTGAAACAGAGTGAAATGACAGTGGATCGGATAAAAGGAATGGTATTTTTATGTAATGAAAATAATATATGAATAATTAAAACACTTGCAACAGACAAAAAAGGTGTGGGGGTATGTGCTGTAGCAAAGACGCTGTGAACAACATAAAACTAAGTAAAAGCAACCATGCTATGATGCTGTAAAATCTAAGAATGGCCATCTAAAGCAAAATCTTTAATGTCCATTACCAAGCCAGATCAGAGTATGTATATGTGTGTGTGTGTGTGTGTGTGTGTGTGTGTGTGTGTGTGTGTGTGTGTGTGTGTGTGTGTGTGTGTGTGTGTGTGTGTGTATATATATATATATATATATATATATATATATATATATATGTGTGTGTGTGTGTGTGTGTGTGCATGTATGTAAAGAACATAAACAAATGACCACATCGCAGTAAATAAAATGGAGCAGGATAAACACCCCAAAAGCACAGAAACAACCACTGATATAAATAACTACTTAAGGCAATGAAAAAATATAATGGGGAATGAAACAAATGCCATACCAGAGTCAAGAAATATAACAACAACCAATAAGGTAAGATCATTTTCTTTTTTTAAATGTTGACAAGAATTGCTTACTGGTCACAGGTGACCAAAGTCACTGGACTGCTTCACCAGAAAGACAGTTGTTATTGTAGAGCAGCAGTTAAATAGCACTGGACCCTCAGGGTAGATGAAAAGGCTCATTGAGTCCATGATATAGCATGGGGAAAGCTCAGTCTGTGCTGCAAACTTAATTTACTGCTTACTTCACTGCTGCAGTGTTTTTACTGCAAATTAATTATTAATTTTTCATGCCTGTCAGTTGGTGCAGAGGCTGAAGAAGCTCTTAATGAGCTGTTAACTGTAGTCCAATGTTTCAGGGTTTGATTCCCAGCTTCCATTGTCTAACTGCGTGACTAAGAAAATCACTTAACCAGACAGCATTGCATTTGAAAAAGGTCAAGGGAGATCAATGTTCTATCCCAATAAATAAGATTCAAATACGATAAAATTATTCTGTCTTCACTGAGGTTGGCAGTGAAACTGCATCAGTTTTAAAAAGGAATATTCTGCATGCTTGTATGGCATCTCCTTAGTATTTCCCCTGATATTTTGGTTGCACTTGTTAGCAGCAAAAATATCCCAGTTTGCAATTCTTCTCTACATATTTAGTGTTTTGTTCGTACTATCCTTAAGGAAAATGAATGGGAATATATTTCTTCTTATTTTGGTAGGACTGTGATACCTTACAGCTTTGAGCCCAAGTCCTTTATTTTGCCACTGCACAACAGGCAAGAAATTATACACATCAACAACAAATTAGGAGAAGGGTCTGTGCTAGATGATGAGCTCTGATAACTTACTTGTTAATATTTTTTCTTGCTGAATTGTATCTCCCTTGTAGCTGTTGTGCATACGCAAGTGTGTGTGTGTGTGTGTGTGTGTGTGTGTGTGTGTGTGTGTGTGTGTGTGTGTGTGTGTGTGTGTGTGTGTGTGTGTGTGTTGTTGACATCTTCTTTTGGGCATTAGCACAGGTGAGAATATAACAGCACAGTACTGAAATATGACATGAGCAGAGGATCTGAGTAAAGTGGTAGGTGGCAGGTAGAGATGCAATAAACAAATGTGTGTGTGTGTGTGTTTGAGAGTGATGGTTACTGCTTAAACAGCTGGAACGATGACTTCCCACTGCTTGTTTCTGAAGCACATATGGCTAATGTAGAAGCTGAATGTTTAACTACTTAAGTGCCAATCACAGTTAATGAATGCACAATGACTGTCAGTGAATTTACAGTTACCTCTGTCCTTCTACAAAGGATGATTTGTATTGCAAATTTAAAGTTTTCCCCTCAGAGTCACTTACCATCATGTTACACTGAGTGTAATGCATGCGAACACTGCTTAACATGATTTTGATGATTATGTGTTAGTGGATTTATCACATGATCTGCACAAGTGACCTAATGCTGTTTAGACTTGTGTATAATATTTGGTGATGGTGAATAGTGGTAGAAATGTCAGTAATCAGAAACAATTCTTTATCGACATGACAGGGCCAGGTACTGTAAGTTTTTGAATAACTGTCTTGTGACAGGTAATTGTCAAGACTGTTAACTGTGTGGCATGAGTAACATACATTAATGAATTCCTTGACTTATGCAATGCCCATAAAAGTATCAGTTTTTTTCTTGTTGTAACTGTAGTAACTGTGCTATGAAATCCACAGTTCACTGAAGTCACTGCTGCTGGTCACGTCCAGGAGTGGCTGTCAAATTTTCCCACCAGAAGTCATGATTATGTATGACAGACCTGTCACAATGTGAGATACTGTGAAGCACATGGTCTGTACCAATAATATGTATGAATTACTGAAAGAGCTGGTATGGGATACTCAGCCAACAAGCCCTTAAGTTAACCTTTTATTTAGGGTTGCAAGTTTTGGCGAACCTGTAAGTAATGAAACTGCCATGGAATACTTGTGAATAATGTTTACATCAAATTATCTGGCAACACTTAACATTGCTTCTAAATATCTGACAAATAAAAGTGATTTTAGCTTTGTGCCTGCGTTTAATTATGATGCTATGCTGCATGTAGGAGATGAGTGTATCTGCAAACAGGTCATCATTTTTCTTGTTTGTGTAATAAGAATTTAATAAGTAATTGTTTTTATAGTAGTAACTTTGACAACTGGTTTTAATCGTAATGTAATGTAATGTATATTGTACAGTTTTCATATCTTATGAATGCAGATAATGTGACTTACTTTTTTCTTATTATGGTTTACGTTGGTACATGGCCTACTACAAATCAGTCTGTTACGTATAGCACTGATTGAGGAAATCTGAATGCAGCTTAATTCCATTTTGCCTGGTCTGCAAATTTAGTAGTGCTTTCTCTTACCCTTCTGTGTTGGCTTTCATGCTGCTAGAGGTAAATATAATCCATTATCACAGTGCTCAAGTTTTACACAAATAATTATTCTGTTCACATATTTGACTAATATATACAAAATGTTTGTACCATATAATAAGTGGGTGTTTATAGGGATGGATATTGGACATAAATGATAGCAGACAGCCCTCCCACTCCTCACTTGTGCCACTGGATTGGATGTGCAGCACCATGTTACCCCTTTGCACATTCCTGTATATCCAGTTGCCCATACTCTATCCATATTGCCATTGCTAATCTTTGAAATCTAGACACATTACTTCAATAAGTCATTACATATTTGTACTTTATTTTTAGTTAGCCTTTGTTGACCAGATTAGTCCTATTAGGCTAGTAGCCTCTTTTCAGAGGAGAACCGAGGTAGCATGTATGCTGCTATGGGGAAATCTGGCCAGGGTATCATGGAACTTTCCCTACTGTTTTTGATAGGTGCCATGGGATTAGCTTCTACAAACTCAGGCAGATGGGGCCTTGGTTTAACATCTTATCTGAAGAGCAACAGACTCAGGAGTATAGCACCTCTCTTATGCTACACTGCAGTGTCAGCAATCCATCTACCTGGTGTGGGAATAGAATCCACAACCTTTTGCACCAAAGGCAGGTGAACTACCTGTTGTGCCACTGACACTTGCATATTCTTATGACTGTGGACCATATCACATGCCTGGCAAAGGAACAACCCCCCCCCCCCCAAAGCAGCACATTCTTTTCGCATTTCCCCTGCTGAAGGAGTACAAATATCTAGAACTTCCTACAACTAAGTCAAAGGGAGGAAGGCTCTTAGGTAGAATTACACATAACATCTGGCAGTCTGATGATAAGATTTAAGTATCCATATTCACAACACCAGATGATAACCTGTAGAAACATTCACTACAACTATAGAGCTGGGTAGAACAGGTAAGCAGGGCATGGAACTCACCCTATGATAGAATCCATAGAAGTCTGAGAAACTAATTATGGGAAGTCATGCAGGAAGCTACTTCAGTTGTTGTTGCAACAACTTACGAAATGCCAACTAATTTGTACACTAGGTAGTTATTAGTCTGCATTTCATATGCTGCAATAATAACAGAGTAATAGGAACATGTACTGCTCTGTGCCGTACAATACAACTGGACCAGAGCAGTTATTCTTTGTCAGCACATTTTTTTTTTTTGCTGAAGATTAAATCACTGTAAAAGGACTCTGTGCTGGTGACATCAATCAGTGTGGTGCTTGACAATAAAATAGTCTGCATTGTAGTTGTCAGAATCATTGTCTGTGCTGTTAGCAACATGGCTTCATACTCCCTTGGTTCCACCCTGTCCTCTCTGTTAGCCATTTCAATAACACTGGCATGGGAAGTATCCAGGGTTCTATGTTTGCTTGTTGTAGACAACAAGCCTTCCTCTTCATGTGAAAACACAGAACACAATTAAATGGTTAGTGAAATAAAGCTGACTTCAGAATTACTATGCTAATATTCCTAATAGCAAATAAATACTATTAACAATAAGACAGATGGGGCAGAACCTAGATGGCACAGAGATAGCAGTTCTTTTCAGAGCTCTACAGTAAATTATAAAATTGACAAGAAAATTTACAAAATCATTATTTTTTTAACTCCAAAAGTCTTTTATTTACTCAATTTGCTTATTCTCAAGTATTAAAAAAAAATTCCTGTTAAACTATTTAAGGGAATTAAATCTTAAATAGTGAAAGATGAGCAACTCTAAAAACAAGCATGCATTTTCTTCTCTTAAGAAAGAACTACATCAAGTAATGTCAACTCATCAAGATTTATCTATTAAAATAGATGGATTTTAGGAAAACCTATTTGAAGCTAAAGAAAACAGCCTTAAACAAACTAATATTCTCATGGAATTATATCAACAACTACAAACAAATGTTTTGCATCTTGAATATGCATTATCTAACATTGATAAAAGAATTAAAGAAAATGACTCTCAAACAGAACTATTAAAAAATCATAATTCCTGGTTACTGGAAAAAAAAACAGATGATCTGAAAAATTGAGAGAGAAGGAATAAGAATTTTTGGCTTACTGGAAAAAACTAAGAGAGATGACATGGTCTCATTTTGATAGCTTGGATTCCAAAGACACTTAACCTTCAGGAAAGTGTTTCATATGGCATTGAAAGAGTTCATAAATCGATTGGAAAATCATTTCCCTCCAGCTCAACAGGCCATCCCAAATCAATTATAGTCAAATTTTTATCCTATTTATATACAGAACTAGTATTAAATCTGCTTGGTCAAAAGTTCCAGTCAAATTTGGTCAATCAACTATCAGATATGACAATGACTACTCATCTAAAATTATGGTACTAAGGAAGAAAGTTGGCTATTAATCACACTTCTCAAACAAAATGATATCAGAGCACAATTAATTTTTCCTGCAAAAATAAAACTTCACTTCTCTTCATGGTACTAGAATCTTCAACACTCTAGAAGAAACAGTCTATTTCATTAAAAATAATAGCATCATCTTTCTCACAGAGTATATGGATATAAGATACGGATATAAGAACTTCAGAATGGTCTGATGTAAAAAAGAGAAATAGAAAACAGACTTCTCTAATGATTCATCTGTACAAAAACTATGGACCAAAGTCAGTGTATTGTTTTATCTTTCACTAAAAGAGATGCCTATTACATTAAAATGCCTTTTCCATTACATATGAGATAAAGCTTTTAACATGTTTGTTCTCTGAAAATATACATTAAATAGTATATGTAACATATTTTATTTTATATGCATATTTTAGGATACTCCTTTTTTGTCAATCCTCTTCTATTGCAATAGTCCTGTTAGATCTTTTTCTCTTTTCTACAATCTCATTTTCTTCTTCTCTTCCACTCTTCTTTTATATGTATATTTATATTTTTAAATGTTTTTTGCTTTTATCTATGAAGCATAATTATTTAAATACAAAATATGGTTATTAGAAAGTATCTCTTCTTCTTTAACCACTTTGCTGCTTTTCCTTTGTTACTAGCTCTTTTAGTACAATACAGATGAGATAGGAAGTGGGACAATTTTTTATAAGTACTTGAATATACTTCCTTCCCTTTACCCATATTTCTGTGGCAATAATGTAAATATTTTGTCTCAAATTTAATCATCCATTTTTAATTTGCTAAATTATATTGTTGTTTTATATTATACTGTTGTATATATGTAAGATTTAAAAAAACTTTGATTTTTAGGGAATACTTAGCAGAGCCATTCAGTAGACAGCACACTTTGATGCAAACCACTGTGTATATATGTGTGATTTTTGTGAAGGGATTTTGCTTTGGGGGTATCGTAGCTTTGGCGGTATTTTGCTTAGGGATTGGGGGAATGTATAATAATGAAGGTGACAAGGATGTGTGTATGCTTTCATTAACATTTTGTGAGGTGTTTTCTTTATGGGCTAGATTGCTTGTATGTGTTTTTTCTCTCTGACTAGAGTCTTGGTTTAGGCTAGGACTTCATACATTTCTTCAAATTAACGGCTCTTTTTTTATTTAGAGTGATCTGTTGATTGCTTTGTTATGGAGCTGTTAAAGCTTCTGTTGCTTCTTCATGCATGGTTCTTCACATGCAGCACACAATATTTTTGTAATATATATATAAGATGTAAAGTACAGAAGTGTGGATGTTGTTGTGTCATAGTGTCCTCAGAGAGAAGTAGTGGCAAGATCCTCCCAAACCCCATCCTCCACTCAACACTCAGAGCTGCATAAAAGAATTGTTGATTATTTGTAGAGTTATTCTTCCTTCATGGGTAAGAGTGCACTTTTTTTTGAGCATCTATTGGAGACATGTTTGATTGGAGGAAGGGGAGGGGAGGGAGAGAGGAGACACAACATGTTTGGAACTGTTCAAATTGGGTTTTGTTGTGTGGAGTTATGCAATATGTGTTTGCAGGATGGGAATACACCTCCATGATGGAGGTTTTTATAGTTAATGGCAAGTTGGCTGATGGGTTAACTTTCAGTGCTTTGGAGTCGGTTTGCTTGGCCTGGCTCTGGTCTCTTTTTTGTTTCACAATTGGTTTTGTCTGGTAGGTGGGGTGAATGTTTTCACTCTTCTGATTGATTTTGGGATTTGAAGTGCCGTGGATATGTGGATTTTGATGAGGACGGTGGTGTCATTTGTTGACGGGGCACATAACTGATGCCTTGGTTTGCTGCAGGTGATTTTCTGTGTGGTTCTGTATACTCTTGGTGTTGTGGGTTGTAGTTAGGTGGGGGATCACTGACAGAAATGCATCAAAGATGCTTGATGGAAGGTCGTGGTTTTGTTTGGAGATGGTGAGAGTTTATAAGGGGGTGTGTTTTCTCATGGGAATGTGTGGTTTGGAGCTGTTGTTGCTCAAAACTGTTGTAAATTTTAAATACTCACATGAGATATTTATTTGATATGTATACTTTTTTGTTTTAATTTTGAGAAACTAAAGTCTGCTTCTTAGATAAGTAGATGAGGGAAACAACATTAGGTATGAGTACAAAATATAATCTTCTGGAGAAAAAATATAAACTTATGAGTACCCTCATGTAAATCCTGGCGTGAGTAATTTCCAAAGTTCTTGTTCAACAACCAATAGATGCATGATACCACTGGCAGATTTGCATGTCAGTTGATCATGCAGTATATGCATATAGCATTATGGTCTTTTGACAGTTCAATCAAACAAACCACTCACACTTCTGCATAGCCTAGACTTGGGGGGGGGGGTACTGAGATACAGTAATTCTGAAATAAAGATAGCATGAGTTTTAGTTTTCTTTTTCAATAATTTATTAACATTTTAACACATTAATTGTTTAGATTGTATGTTATTTAATAGGAACTATAAAAAATGACTTTAATGCACTAAGTATAGTGTTTTTTAGTGTTGTAGAGATATAAAACCAGAAATTATGTTATTTTACAGCTTAAGAGATCAGCTGAAAAACAGGCTAGTGTACCTATACACATAATTCCAAGGAGGAAGGGAGGGGAGGGAGGAAAGGGGGTGGAAAAGAAAAGATCTAGCTGAATCCCTTTTCATCATCTTTTAAAGTTAGACTTATTATCTAACTGACAGATTTCAAATTATTATTGAAATCACATAGGGAGATTATTCTTAATGGAGATCACAGTATAATATTAATACTAAATAATGGGGCTATACTTGTAGATATTCTCTATAATAATTCTAATGAATGCTTGTTAAAAGGTAAAGGACTGGAACCCCTACTTCAGCTAATATATTGTACTATCGTCTGACTACCTTTCCCTTCTCTTATAGACATTTTATTAAACTTATAAGTGCTTATATTTATCCTATATTTATTATTATTTTTAAGTTAGGATAATCTACAATGTTTTTGAATTAATCCAAAAGTTTATTGCAAATTTTACATCATACTCAGATGCTGCAGTGGAACGGCAGTAGCGCTGTTACCTCACAGCAAGAGGTTCTCCCGTTCATTTCTTGACTAGGTTTGAGGAGTGCCTTCTGTGTAGAGTCTGCATGTCCTCTCCATGGTTGGGTAGTGTTTGAAAGATATGCGTGCATAAATGGGAGTGCCTTCATTGAAGGTTGGGCGTTGAGCTGGCACCTCTGCGTTTCGTAAAAATCTACTGCCAATCATTAGCAGACCAGAGGTCCGCTGTGACAACCCCTTACCAGGAAAAGCTGAAAGACAAACAACAACAACTCATTGATGACTATTAACATTTAATACAGCCTCACAATAAAAATCAAGTTTACATAAGCAAAGGTAGACTTCCTGAATGAGGAATATCTGATTGTTTATACATCTTTCTTAGCTTTTTACATGCATCTGAATATTTTTTCTTCTTTATAAATAATATAAATTATTAATATCCTAATTATATACCTAATTTTAATATCTAGAAATACATTTTAGATTAATATGTCATATTATCTCATGTCAATAGTAATATTGCATCATGTTATGTCTTTATGCACATGTTGAAGTTGTGTCAAAAATACTTTGTTCTATATGTTAAATTATATATTCATTTCACTTTCATGTTTTGAGGTTCAATTAAAAGTTTACTTTATCCATTCTTTACAAGTTATGTCATTCTAGCAATTTATTATAGCTTTTTTCATAGAAATACTATATTAATACGAAAATTCTGAAGCATAGGAAGTAGCCCTAATCTGATAGTTTTAGAAGAGGAGTAAATGCAGTATTTATGTGATAATTTTCTTTATTTTTATATTGTCATTTTCTCTGACAAATTCATTATACTGTAACTAAATTGGTTTTCTTAAATAATTCCCAGTATATTAGTCTTTTACTGCAGAGCTCTCATAATATGATACACATTTTTTATCTCTTGGTAGAGATAGTTAGTCTTGAATGATTTTCTCAAAAGAAGGCTAGGAATTATAATTATTCCATGTATAATTTTAATGGAATATTTGTTGTCGTTATTACATTTTTCTTCTTGCTGGAAACCATTTTCTTTATATCTGGATTAAATACAAGCTTACATACAACCTTTTTCTCTTAGTATTACCATACCTAATTTTAACAAAAGTTTCCTTTTTCTATTCTATATTATGGAATTAATTTTATCATTAAATGTTAATGGTTTAAATAATCCTAAAAGTGGACAAACTTACTAAAATATTTAGACTTAAATAAATCTTGTATTGTATTCTGCCAAGAGATACATTCTTCTTATAAAAATGGCAATGTATTGGAAACATAATCAATTTCTGATTTTAGATCAAACTTTTTTTAAATCTAAAAAAGAAGAGTAGCTACTTTATGCAAAAAAGAGATTCAGATGCCTCAAATTGTATTTAAATATGAGGAAAAAGATGATTTATTTACATTAGTTATTATAAAATACAGAAATAGAATATGGACTATGGTCACTCTATATTGGTTTGCTGGAATGGGAGATAAATTAGCCCAAAAAATCTTGATTTTATAGTTAATAATTACAAGGGAAATATAATGCTAGGTGGTGATTTTAATTGTTTCTTGGATAACTCTGAATCCATCTCTTGTAGAAAATTTAAATTACTCCCCATTACAAAGTATTTAGAAACTTAAAAAGTGTCTGTTAATATTAAAGACGCCTTTAGTTTTAAAGATATATATTCTTTGGATTTTACACATTATTTTGTTTAATTATTGCACTCAAACAACAATTGATGAATTAATGAGTTCTCAAGATATCACATCTAAAATAATTAATTTCAATATATTACCGTGTCCTTTATCAGATCATAATGCATTAGTCTTAAATATAGAAACAGATTTTAAAGGGGTAACATATGTTTTCTGAATTCTAACATGTATTACTAAAATGAAACAGTATAAAACATGGCTATTTGATTTATATATATATATATATATATATATATATATATATATATATATATATATATATATGTGTGTGTGTGTGTGTGTGTGTGTGTGTGTGTGTGTATATATATATATATATATATGTGTGTGTGTGTGTGTGTGTGTGTATATATATATATATATATATATATATATATATATGTGTGTGTGTGTGTGTGTGTGTGTGTGTGTGTGTGTGTGTGTGTGTGTGTGTATATATATATATATATATATGTGTGTATATATATATATATATATATATATATATATATATATATATATTATTGTTTAATAATACTCTTGACTCTAGCTTAATACTTGTTTGGGACTCTTTTAAAGCATATATTTATGGTAGAACAATTTCTTGTTTTGTACACAAATTAAAAGAATGGAATAAAGAAATATTAAAAGAATGTAAAAAAAAGAAAATAAAACAGGAGTCAAGAGGGAGGAAATAAAAGTCCTTAACAAAAATATAATGAGTTGTTATCTCATAAAATTGAATTAGCTTTAAAAAACTAAAGATAGCTTCTTACTCAAGATCGCCTAAACTCATAAAAGCATAACAAAAAGAATTAAATTTCAAACAAATAACAATGATATTAAATAACTAAAGAAATCCTAAAACAAATACATTAAATTTAGATGTTGGTAATATATTAGACATTTTCAGATGCTACTACATATTGTTTAATCAAAGAGTAATACAGAAAAAGTTTTAAAACAATAATTGACTAGTCCTAGGTAAAAAAATACATCTCTTCCTTACAAAAAAAAAATAATTTATTAAAAAATAAATATCTCTGCAAGAAGTTAATCAAAAAAATAAAAATTATCGAATCTAACAAAGCTCCTGGAAATTATGTTATTATTCCAGAATAGTATAAATTATTCCCTCAAAAATTATAACAAATTTGCATAATGTCATGATAAAGGTACAAAATCTAGAGCAATTGCCACCTTCATGGAATTATTTCTTGATTGCTCCAATTATAAAGAAAGGTAAGGATCCACAGATGTGTTCTTCATGTAGACCTATTTCATTGCTTAATGTAGATTATAATATTTTAATGTCTATACTAGCAGATAGAATGAATTTAATTTTTACCAAATATAATCAGTTTAAATTTGGATTTATATATAAAGACAAACTTCCGATAATATAAAAATACATTATTTTTATAGATATGACAAATAGTAGGAAAGCTGAATCTTTATTTATTAGTCTAAACATTGAAAAGCCATTTGATTCATTAGATTGGGATTACCTATACCAAATATTAAATCTGTTTGATGTTCCTATCCAGTTTGTTTCAATGTTAATATCTATAATAATAATAATAAAGCACATGTAAAATTGGGTCCATTCACCTCAAATTTTATAAATTTAACAAAAGGAGCTAAACAAGGTTGTCCTCTTTCCCCTTTGCTATTTAATTTAGCTATTGAGATACTTGTAATTTTAATCAATTCAAATACAAGAATCCAAGGTTTACAGATTAATAAAGAAAATAATTATAAAGTTATGCTATTTGCTGATGATATACTATTAACATTAAAAAAAACTTTTGAAACATTTGAAAAACTGGAGAATATTATAAGAAAATGTCAAAAGATGTCAAATTTACATTTTTATAATCTTAAATCTAATTACTTTCTTATCAATAAAAAAACATTAAATCCAGATAACTATATAATTTGTAAAGAATCTATTAATTTGTCTTGTTGAGGAATATACATTTTAAAAAATACAGAAGAGACTGTAAACTTCAACTATAAAAAAAATTACAGCCTCTTTAACTAACTTGATTAATTCTTGGAATAAGATTTTTATTTCATTTGAAGATAGATTGCAGATAATTAAAATGACTCTACTTTTAAAAAGCTATTATATATAACTCAATCTCTTATAATGCCATCTAATAAGAAACAAATTAAAATAATAAATGAATTACTTATTCTTTTCTTATGATATTCAAATAAACCTAGCTTAAGTATAAATCATTTTAGACCATGGAACTCTAGACGTTTAAATTTCTGACTATAGAAACATATGCAAAAACAATAATTAAGAAAATGATTTTAATTGATTAGATAACAATTATATTGCAAACTGGAAAATCTTACAATATCATTTGCTTAATATAAATAAACTGATTTTTGATTCAATAAATATAAAATTGCATAACCCTTTTTTATTTGCAAATATATTCAAATTTCAGTATATTCTCCAGCTAAATCTAATTATATAAATTTAATTCTAAAACATTGCAAATAATAATATTGATCAATTCAAATTATAGATTTTGGTTTGAATCATTCCCTTCTCTTTAACAAAAATGTAATAATAATTTACCAACTCATACACTTATCTCCTTGGAAAGACAACAGTTTTAGTGTTGGAATCAATGCTTTGAAGGAAATAAAGTTAACTCTATCGAATCCATATGTTTAGAGTTTAATATTGATATTAATTATATTATTCATATACATTTAGTTTTTACATTAATACAAGCCAAATTCTCTCTTCTATCCAGTTCATTGTGTGATGAGATTCCAGAGTGGATTAAAATTTTAAGTGAACTTATTTAAGAATATCAACACTTTGATTATTTAATCTCTAAATTGCATTCAATTTTAGCTAAAGATATTTGCAACTTTAATGAGAATTTTTGGAATTTCTTTACTAAAGAGTATCAGATACTTTAATTGAACAAAATAGAAAACAACTTATTCCATCTATCTTAGACCCTATATTGGAGTTTATTTACTTGGAAATTTTTATACACAACTTTTTTGACTCCTGTAAGAGTTGCTAAAATGAGAAAAGAAAATGCACTTGAATGTTGGAGATGTAAAAAACATTGTAAGGCTAATTGGTCATATATGTTTTATGACTTTTTATGTTTTGTAAACTTTGGAAAAGGTACAATATTTTATGGAATGTTCTTTTATTTTAACAAATGAGATAGTTCTGTTTAATATACTGGAAATAAAAAAATAAAAAGACATTTTTATCAAGCTTGGACAATTCTTTATGTGAAGAACAAACTGATAAAAACAACTCAGGTTACCAACTCCAAAAAACAGCTTGAACTCCAAAAAACCTCACTTACAGCTCCCAAACACAGTAAATAACCATGAACGAATATAAAAGTTGTTGATTTATTAAGCGTTCTTTTTAAAATCCACTTTTCGTCGAGTACACCTTAATCAACTTCATCAGATGCAAGTAGTTTCAGAGCAGTCCATGGTCAATTGTGATTGTTTCTTAAACACAAACTTGTCTTTGCTTTGGCTCATTAGCAGCAGTACTCGACGAAAAGTGGATTTTAAAAAGAACGCTTAATAAATCAACAACTTTTATATTCGTTCACGGTTATTTACTGTGTTTGGGAGCTGTAAGCGAGGTTTTTTGGAGTTCAAGCTGTTTTTTGCAATTCTTTATGTGGCCAGGAAAGCTATTACAAGAAACTGGAAGAAACCTGCAGAATCAACATTTGAAGATTTTCTTATCTCCTGAAAGATACTGCATCCAAACAAACAAGAGAAAAAGAGAATAGAGTTTTCCCTAATAACTTTAAGAATAATCCTTGGTTGAAAGTATTAGCCCTCATTTAAACTTTTTCATCTTAAATATAATTAGGTTAATTTGTTCTTAGTATTTTTAGTCATGGCTTGTGTTAATTATTAATAATTTGGTCTCAGGCATTTTGTATATATTGTAAATAGTTACATTGTTATTTCATTTATATACAATTGGTTTTACTTTATTAATTTATTATATTATATTTTAAATCTTGATACACTTTGTAACAATTTTTAATTGTTTAATAAAATATATTAAGAAAAAAAAGAAAAAAAAACAATAAGACAGATACTGAGATGCCAAAAGCTTAACTTGCCACCTTCATCACAAAGGACACTTTGCAGTGTGCAGATAGTTCCTTTGGAGTGGGTCTTCAATCTCTGGGTCAGATAAACCTTTTAAACCTTAAAAATACAACTATAGGACCAGTAATTAAATACTTTTGAGCCTATAAAATTACATACAAGTATATTTCTTAGGCTGGGTTACCCTCATATACACTTTAAGCCACCTGATATAGTTTATTCCTATTATTATCATAATATTTTTGCGGTCATCCTCTCACATGATAACTTCACACTTGCTTATATGTTGCAAAGGAATAGCCCATGCCAGTTCTCTTAACACTGCTTTATCATCAAAAAGATCCTGAAGTATTAAAAAGCAATCAGGTGAGTACCTACTAGCTGTTACATGATTATGTAATTGATGTTGGTCTGCTGGGGAAAACAAGGTTGTTGAAGTAACATCCTGAGTAAGTCATATACTTGTACTTATTAACCTGCTAAAGGAAATGCATTGCTATAATAACCTTTACTCTTTTGGCACTCATTATAATCCTCAGGGGTGGACAACTTTTTCTCACCCAGATGTTGTAAACATTTTGTTTGTGTGGTTTTCTTACACAATATTCATAAACTACATTTCCACTATATTCACATGCATCATTTTCATTGCCTCCACAACATTGCAATTCTGTTTTTGCAACTTCTTATATTTAAAGCATATTCTCACAAAATAATTAATACATCCACATATTGTCCAGACTTGATATTTTGCTTTACATTATCTCTTTTCATGCCTGCACTGGTGTAGGTCCTCTTCATCTGTTACTAGGTATCATTCTGTTTGTCATAATGGCAGAGTACATGGCTTCCCTTTATTTTTTTCAGACTCTAGATAAAGTTTCTCTTTATTTTCACACATTGTATCAGTTACCATTTTTCTCTGTTACATTTCACAATACAGCTCTGTCTTTTTCCAGTGTGGTCAGAACCTGTCAAAAGTTTATATTTTACATGGTCATTTCTTATGCTATTGATATTAAAATTAGTCTGATTAGAACATGGAATGACTTTCTGGGTAAAAATGATCTATTTGAAAAAGATCAGTTCTATCTTAGTTACAGTGGAAGAAAATAGTAAAATTAAAAAATCTAAGATTTTGACACATAATACTTTGGGAAAGCATGCAAAGGACAAACAATATATCAAATTGTTAAAAATATATTACATAAATGCTTGTAATTTTAGCAATAAGATTAGAGAATTGTCAGAGCTGGTACACTTTTCAAGTTACTTTATTGTAGTCACTACCGAGGCTTGGCAGAGTAGTTTCCTTCAGATTCCAGGTTTTAAAAGACTTGAGTGTCTGAGAATGACGTTCTCGGGGGGAGGGTTGTCATATTCATTCATGACTCTGTTAATATAAATTTACTACAGCATTCACCTGAGATAGATTCTATTGCTCTTAAACTTCTAGCATATTTTAATGGAGCTAGTCTACACATAATCTCTTGTTACAGGAGCCCAAATATGAATGCATTTTTTAATATATTGATAAAAAATGGAACCTGAACAATGTGATTATACTGAGTGAATTAAACTTAACAAACACAGGCTGGAAAACAGGTGGATGTTTTAGCAGTTCAGACCATACATTTTATGACTTTTTATCAAAATGTATGGCATAAGTGATTGAAATTTCAACATGAAATGATGCCAATTTTGATTTATTAGTAGCAGATATTTGTAATAAAATTCATTATGTTATACCTTGCCCCCTTAGCACATATGACCACTTAGCTTTTGAATTCTCTTTGGACCAGTATTGTAATGTTAATAGCCTAGTACTAACTACTTAGGTTCATAAGTGTTTACTAGGCTAATGACCACAAGAGCCTTTTTAAATCCAGCCATGCATCCCAAATCTCTGAACAAGTTCTGGTACCCTTGATAAGTGTAAACAGGAGCCTGGGAGATGAACCATTTACAGGCTGCTTGTGTCCATTAGAGATATAACAATTGTCCAAGTTACATTTGAATTGGATTACGGAGGAACTCTGTTTCTCATGGATGGGGAGCCTGTTCCAGAGACAGGGTATGCCAACCTCCCAACCCTAAATAGTAGGTTCATAGCCACTTATGGCATTATTGATCTTAGAAGTTGCAGTAAGCTTAATGATAAACTTAATTCCAATAAATGCATTCATGATCTTTTGTCCTTGTGGTGTTCATTTGAAACTAAATGTTAAAATATTTTGAATTTGAGTAAAAGGGTTGTTTTGGCTAAACCTACATATATTAAAACATGGTGGTAGAATAAAAGGTTAACATCACTAAGAAAAAAATGTTTAGGACATACAAACAGCATGTCTCAAATAGTGCCAAGCAAGCAATTAATAACACATGTAGAGAGTTAAAGAGCCTAATTAAAACAACTAAGTCTACATATGAGGACACAATGATAATGGGTCATATTCCAAAAGAGTTGTTCTCAGTATAAGTCTGCCCTGCTTTGGAAAGACATGCTATCAGAGTAAGTGAATTACTTTGATGTAAGGCCTAGCTATAAACACAAAGCCTCTGGTCACTTACACTGACAGCAAGTCTTTTGGAATTGGTTTCACTGTATCCAGACCCCAAAAAGTTTTATAGTTATGTTAACAATATAGAAAACGTCAACAACAAAGAGGGTACACATGAGGATGCCCTTATTATAATAGCAATGAATTAGCAACAATTCTAAATAATTGTTTTACTAATTTGTATCAGAGAAGACTTCACATGTTGAAACTTTAACTTCTGATATTCCTCAAACTATATGTCCAATAATTATACAGGAAATGTTTGAAAAAAAGCTTTATCTAGAATTAAAAATAACAGCCCAGAAAGGCAAGATTTAATACTAGTTTGCTTTATGTATACCGCAATTTATTAAGCCACTATCTATATTCTTTGATCTACTGTTAAAAAGCACTATTGTTGGCTGGAAGCTTGCCAACATATACAGCCCATATATATAAAAAAGGATCTTACAATGTCATCACCAATTATTGTCCCATTAGTCTAACATAGGTTCATAGGTGTTTACTAGACTAACGATCACAAGGGCCTTTTTAAGCCTAGTCATGCATCCCAAATGTCTGAGAAGTTCTGATACCCTTGATAAGTGTCCATTAGAGACATAGGTGCCAATCCAGGGATGAGTTTCCAGTTTCCCATCCAATTGCCCAAGTGCACTTAAATTGGGTTAGGGAAGAACTCTGCTTCACATGGATGGGGAGCCTGTTCCATAGACATGATAGTATCTGGGATACATACCTATCTCTCCAGCAGGTCCTATTTATATCACAGGCAAGGTTTAAGTCTTTAGAATGGGTAATTCTGGTGCTGTTTCTTTTGTGGATATGCAGGAGGTCCATCAGAGTAGTCTGACAATTCCCTGTATGCCAATCATAGATCTTCCATCAAAGGGCTGTAGGAGACAAAATACAGGGGTAAGGCCTTTAGGTGATCTGCATAGGATAGTTTAGCCCTATATTCTTTTAGTAAGGAACCTCTGTGGATGTTTCAGTTGTTGGATATGCCTGGTTAGGTACATACAAAAAGGGGCATTGTACTCAATGATAGGTCTGATGAATGCCAAATATAGTGGAACAATACCTTCCTTGGACTTAGATGTCATACCTTTGTTTATAAGTTGAGCAACATAGAATGATTTCCTTTTCACCACTGTAGACACATGATGGTCAAAGGCTAGATTACAATCTATGTGTGCCTCTAAGTCCCTGACTACTGGGTCAACTCTATGGAGTGTGTTGTCAATATGATAGTTACCAGAGATGGATGACTTCCCAAAGGATACTATTATGCATTTCTTGGCATTTAGTTTTAGTCCATGGCTCTGACACCAGTTGTTTGTCTGTGTCAGCCCTCCTGGATTGCATTTGTGTCAGTGTGAGATTCAATGAGATTCAATGACAGCTCCCAATTTGCAACCATCTGCAAGTGTGGTCAGGAAGAGACCACTGGCATTGGCCTTGACTTCTGAGACATAAATGCCAAAAAGGAGTGGTCCAAGGACTGATCCTTGAGGGATTCCCCTTGTGACTGGACTCTTTATAGAAGGGGACTCCTCAATTATAACTCCCTGGATCATGTCTGTGAGCCAGTTGGCTATCCACCAGGTGACATACGGCTTTGTACCTAACCTCTTCAGTTTGTCAGCAATGCCAAAGTGGGATATTGTGTCAAATGCCATGGCCAGGTCAAAGTAGGCAGTGTGAATAATTTTGCCCTCATCCATTGCTTTAGTCACCTTCTCAAAGAATTCCACCAGGTGGAGTAGGCATGATCTGCCCTTGCAAAAACCAAAGTGGGTTGGGTCCAGTGTCTGGAGGTTTACTATATCTCTGTTGATAATCTCCATGATAATTCTTTTCATGGCTTTACATATAAGACTAGTGAGACATATGGGTCTGTAGTTTCCAGAGTCTGTAGATGACCCACCTTTGTGTAGAGGGATAACTGTTGCCTTTCTCCATTCATGAGGCACAAAATCTGTTTGGAGGCTACATTTAAATAGTAATTCTAGAGGCCCAGATAGGTCATGTTTCATGCTATTTAGAAGATATCTTGGGATATTGTCTGGACCCATTGATGCAGTGTTCTTGGTCTTAGAGAGAGCATTAAGGACCTGCTCCCTAGTGATAGCAGTGGGAGTTATATTTGATGATATTTCCTGAGGGAAGGTTGACAGGGAGACGGGTAAAGTTGGAGCTGAATTTATCAGCCAGGAGGTTTGCTATGTCTTCTGACTCAGTGTAGGTGTCTCCATTTACAATGAGCTCTGCAACCAATTGTGTAATGCCTTTGAGGTTGCAAATATAGCAAATTAATACTTTGTGGTTGTCCTTGGCCTGGGAGGCCGAACTTACCTCAAATTTGGGTTTGGTAGACTTTATTTGTCCTCTGAGTTGTTTGTTTAGATTGATGAGAGTGCTTTTATCCTGTTGGGGGCTGCACCTCCTAAATTTTGCCATGATTTTCTTCCTCCTGTTATACAGCCTATTGATTTCATGATTCCACCAGGGTGGCTTGTTTTTTGAGTTAGTTCTGTACTTCTTCCTGGTGGGTATAGTTGCCTCTATGCAGCTATTAACATGCTTGTACAGGGTTTCTGTGAACAGTTATGCACAGGTAGCAGTGTTCTCAGGGTTTACGGGGCTTGGAATTTTGCCAGGTTCTCACTTAAGAGCAGGAGGTTAGCCTTAGAATAGCTCCTGAATATTCCAAGTTTAGCTGGGGGTCCAGGTTTTATTTTTACTTCAGACGAGACAATTTTGTGGTCTGACCTTACCAGGGAAGACATTACAATAGGCAGTGTGCAGCACTCTCCCATATTAGTGAGGACAAGATCCAGTATGGTTGCATCCCTGGTTGATGTATTAAGTATCTGGTCCAGGGAGTTTGTGTTTACAAAATCCATGAATCTCTCTGCATGTACATTTGGTGTCATATTTGGTGTTTGCAGATGACTGCAAACTAGGAGCCATAGTCACGTCCCCAAATGATGTGGACATCCTACAGAAGGGCCTCACTGAGACAGATGCCTGGTGTCAGAGCCATGGCCTCAAGCTCAATGCCAAAAAGTGCAGTGTCATTCCCTTTGGTAAAAACTCTGTACCCATGAACTACCACATAGGCAGCAATCTACTTAACACCGAATGCGTGATAAGAGACCTTGGGACCCATGTGGACAGTAGTCTCTCCTTTGATAGTCACATCGCCACAGTAGTCAGGAAGTCCTTCTACGTGGCACACCTCATCATAAAAGGGTTCTCATCCAGGAAAAAAGAAGTCATTGTTCCCCTCTACTCGACACTCATTAGACCCATTATAGAGTACAACGCCCCTTTTGGAATGTACAAGACATCTGCAGCAGCTGGAAAGGCCACAGAAGTACCTCACAAAGAGGATTACTGGCCTCAAACAAATGCCCTACACTGACCGCCTCAAAAAACTCCAGCTTTACTCCATAGCATATCGCCTACTCCAAGGTGATCTCTGCTTAACATATAAAGCTATGTCAAACCCAGAGCTGTTGGACATGCTACACCTAAAGAAATCCCAATCCCTCCGAGCTACACGCTCTAGGGACCTAAACCTTGTCACCATAATAAACAGGACATGCTGGAGGGATAGATTCCTGTCCCAGAGACTTCCCATACTCTGGAACAGGCTACCCATCTATGTCAAGCAAAGTTCTTCATTAGCACTCTTCAAGAAAAATCTTGATGAGTGGATGGGAAATAGAAAATACACTCAGGGGATCACTTCTGTATCTCTGCTCGACAGTGGCACAGGACAATAACTTTCTTGGGTGGCATAAGCCAGGGAACCTTGTTGGCTAGGCTTACGTAGGCCCTTGGGCTGATAGCCTAGTACCTACCTGTGAACCTATATAGTATTCCCAGTTAATAGTGGGTAATTAAAGTCACCCATGAACATGGTATTGGGTTGGATGGTTAGTGTTTCTAATAAGTTTAAATACATGGTATGGGTTTCCTGGGTCATAGAGGGGGGGCCTATAACTTGCAAGGAAGCTGTGTTGGATTTTGCCTATGGTGATTTGAATATAGATCAGCTCAAGTGCGCATTGTCCTGTTTGACCAGCCTTGAAATATATTTATCTTTGATGTAAATAGAGACACCTCCACCTTTAGTCCCTGCCTGTGAAGTAGCTCGCTAAATGTGTGGAAGCCATTATAACCTAGCAATGTTGGTGTGCTCTCTGTGGCTTTAAACCATGTCTCAGTAACCACACAGATGTCAGCATTCTCTAGGGTAAAGAGAGCTTCTAGGGAGTGGAGCTTTTTGTTTAGACTCCTAGCATTGAGCACTAATACCTTTAGATTTTCTTGGTTTTGATTTGCTATGTCAGAAGTACTTTCAGTTTGGTATTGCCTAAAAAAGGCACTATGGGGAAGACAATGTTTTAGCTAATATCTGAAAACCTAGAAAGGAGAGGTGCAGATCATCCTTGGTAAAGCAGCGTGGTCTGTTGACCATCTCCTTTCATGCTGACAAATATTTCTCCCCCTTAAAATGACACCAGGAACTAAGCCAATTATTAAAGTCAATTGTCTTTTGTTCATATTGTGGCATCATCCCTGGAGAAGGTAAAATGCTGCTCAATGCTAGGTTCATACCAGCCAGAGATATATTCCAAGAGCTCCATGATGTCTCTCATCATATAGTCTAGGGAAGTACATCTCAAGTAATTTACTCCCACATGGACTACGACTGAGTCATATTGGCAATTGTGGTCCAATGACCTGAGTGCCTGTGTAATGTGGCAGACTCTAGCCCCTGATAAGCAAATAAGTAAATGTTTTGAAAGGTGCTTATCAGCTATCATCTAAAATGGAAAAGAAATTAGTTTAATTGATACTAGCCAACATGGTTTTATGAATAAGCATTGTGCATTTACTCATCTTATCCAATTTTATAATAATGTTAGTGGAGCCTTGGATAATGGCATCTGTGTTGAAGTGGTCTATTTGTGATTTATCAAAAGCCTTTGGCAGTATGCTGCACATGGTATTAATTACCTCCCTGATCACCTAAAGTGTTAACCCATATTTTATAAATTAGGTAAAGGGCTGTCTCAATAACAGGAAGCAATATGTTAAATGGAGCAGTCACTTTTCTGGTTGGTCAGATATTGGTTCTGGTGTTCCCCAGTGGTCTGTAGTGGACCCATTGCTGTTCAATTCTGTATTTTATTTTTTTACCTAATAGCAGTCCAGATATGCAGGTGACATAAAATAGGTGCATTTTTAAATTTGTGTCTATATTATGTTATCGAAAAATGTGTTTATCGAACATGCATTCGCCGACCAATAAACACCAAAAACACTAATCTCCGAACGGCCACTTCAGCGAATTTTTTCTAGGGGAAAAACTCACTTAGCCAAACAAAAACAAAACACACTTTCAAACCCTACAAAGTAGGGGGCTTCACTCTCTCACACACCCCCAACTAAATATACCAACTCCATTATCACAACACAATGGGGAAAAGGGCAAAACCACTTCTAGTTGTGCTTTCAGTTCCTCATCTAATGGGAAAAAAACATTTTTGTTTAACAGTGCATTCTATCCACATGTACATCTTTATAGACGGTTCATGGACGATATACTACTTTTTTGGGAAGGTAGTGTAGATATGTTAAATGCTTTTATAAGTTATTTAGAGTCAACTACAGAGTTTTTAAGATTTACTCTGGAATTTTCTTATTCAAAGATAAATTTTTTGGATATAACTATTACTAAAGATTTACAAGGTCATATATCCACTTCCCTACATAGGAAGCCATGCTGGAAGAATGCACTGTTACATTTCAGTAGTATGCATCCTCGGTTTGTATTTTCAAATATTGTTAAAAGTCAATATATTAGACTTACAAAAATCTGTAAGGATATTTTAGATCTACAGGAACAGTCAGACATTATGGAGAGATTGTTTATTGAAAGAGGGTATAGTAATGTCATGGTGAGTAATGTTAAAAAATCAATCTTAGGTATGACCAAAGATGATGGAGTTCAGTTAAGTATGACTACTATTCGATCCAGGTTTTTAATGGCCCTCGGGTGGCATTTACAACTAGATACACCAATGATAATAAGATGATAGTAGATGTCATAAAAAGGAATTGGCATGTACTTACTGTTGATTTATCTATAATGAATATTGTAGGAGAATTACCCATTTTTAGATACAGGAATAGTAAAAATCTTAAAAGAATATTATGTACTGAGCATACCTATATGGAACAGGAAATGATGTATAGAAAGCAATTACAGTTTGGAACTTTTCCATGCAACAAATGTAAGATGTGTGATTTTTTTTTTTTTTCAAAAAAAAATTTTTATTGGCAATTTTGTTTTAATACAATAAAAACCAAACAAGTTATAACAAGATAAATAAAATACACAGTATACTAATAAAAATCACAAAATTTCAACAAGCAACCCCACAAGCTGTCAGAAAAACATAATATAACAGTAATTAAATAGTACTAAATATTGGAATTAAAACTACAAACCACTGAATTAAATCAAGAAGAAATAAGGAGAAGTGCATTAACTTTGGAGCAAATTTTTAGATAAAGGGCACTCTTCTTAGGACTCTTACTAATGAATTTGTGAGCAGCCATGTATGTAAATACCAATGATTTAAAGTTATTCCAACAAAGCTTAGTACGATCCATCCAATTTCTAGAGATGTACAGTTTCATGAGAGAACATAATAGGACCAAAACATGGGTATCAAATAAAGAAAGAGTACACATAGGTATGTGAAGGATGGCTAGTTCCCAACAAAGGGTTGATTTGTGGTATCCCATTTTTTGAAGACGGACCTTTAACGAAGTCCAAAGTTTATGAGTATGATAACAGGACCAAAAGATATTAAATAAATCAGCGTAGGGTGCTGAGCAGCAGGAGCAAGAAGGAGATTTATTGGAGTCGATTTTTGCTAGTCTAGCTGGAGTAAAATATGTATTATTGTTAATCATCAATTGTGTATAAAAAAGATTCTTAAATGGGGAGAAATTAATAGTGTTTTTTATGGACAAAAGCTTCTGATTATGTGAAAGAAGAGGGTGATAATTATTCCAATAGTTTGAAAAAAGACATGGACTATTATTTATCATAGATGATATAAGTTTATATGAATTAGAAATCATTTTCTTGGGAAGAGTAAGATTATGCAAAACAGATTCTAATAAGGATATATTATGTCCATTATCAAAAAGATGTATAAATTTATACTTAATAATATCTCTCAATTGTCTGATTATCGATAAATATTTTTTATTTATCTTCAATATCACACATAGGTTAGATAATGATTCATTATTATATTTAAGTAAATCCCAGACCACTAAGCTTTTAATTTCCAGGAATTTAGAAAGATTAACAGGAAGATTATTAATTGTAATATTAGGATTTAGATGTAAGGGTTGAAGTAAGGGAAAGGTTTTATCCAAATTTATAAGTTTCATTAAGTTTTGAAAAATAATAATCTTATGTTTTAAAGTATTTGAGAGTTTGAGATTTTTAAAGGAATCTTTTACGAGAAAAGGGAGGGCCTCCGGATTCAAATTCAGACTTATAACATGTTGAAACCATATTTTAGACCATAAGTGATAAGAATTATAATCTACTAATTTAAATTTGGAAATACATAATAACCTACTTGCCGAAATGATGAAGTAGTATAATTGAAAATTTGGCAGTCCCAGTCCTCCACCCGATTTGGGAATAGTTAGTTTATTATATGCAATTCTCACAGATTTTGGATACCAGATAAATTTAGATAAATCCCTACATATTTTAGTCAAAAAGACTTTGGTATTACCTGATCTACAGAGTTGAATTGAAAGAGAATTTTAGGTAGAATATTCATTTTAATTATAGCAGCTTTAGACAAGAGAGATAATTTCAACTTCTGCCACCTAAGAATATCAAGAGTTATTTTGGACCATGATTTAAGGAGATTATTTTGAAATGTAGATGAAACATTATGATTAAAGGAAATCCCTAAATATTTAATATCGAAAGTAATTTTAAAGGAAGACAAGGGAAAATAACTTGGATTATATCCCTGAAGATTTATAGGAAAGATGTGAGATTTCTGAAAATTAACTTGATAATCTGAAGCTTTAGAAAAGGCCTCAATGGAAGATACAATCTTATGAAGATCAGTGTTAGGAAGTTGAAAGTAAATAATTAAATCATCAGCAAAAGCTGACAAAGAAACTATAGTATTCATTACTCTAGGAATCACATGAAATGTATTTGATTTTATATACAGAAATAGGGGTTCAATGAATATATTAAAAAGGAAAGGAGATAGCGGACAACCCTGTCTAGTACCATTAGTTATTCGTATTGGTTTTGATAAAATTTTGTTTATCCACAAGCAAGTCGAGGAGTTATTATATAAAACTTTAATCATATCTATGAAAGAAGGGGAATATTGAAATATGATAAGGAAAGAAAAAGAAACATCCAGTTAACCCTATCAAAAGCCTTCGTGATCTAATATCAAGGCATAAATTGGATTTTTGTCTTTTTCAGAATATGCATTAATGAATCTAAAGTTAAGGTATTATCCCAAGTATGTTTACCTGACATAAAGCCTGATTGTTCCTTGGATATTATAGAAGGAAGAATTTTCCTAAGCCTATTTGCTAAAAGAGAGGCTAAAATTTTAATGTCAATATTAATCAAAGAAATGGGGCGATAATTGTGCGGATCTGATTTGTCCTTTTGATTTTTAAAATTAAAATCGTTTTCGAAGTATTCCAATAAAGATCTGAGATACCATGTTTTATTACATAATTATATACTTTTAATAATATAGAAGAAATCAATAAGTTATAAGTTTTAAAGAATTCAGCTGTAAATCCGTCAGGACCAGGTGATTTCCCTGCCTTAAGATTCGAGATAGCTTCTTGAATTTCTTGTAGGCTTATAGGAGCTGAAAGCAAGTCACCTTGACTTTTACTTATGGAGGGAAATTTAATAGAATTAAGAAACTCAATCATATTTTTATGCGTGGTACTACTTGTACTTCCATTAGAATATATGTCAGAAAAAAGGTTAGAGAAAAGTTGCATTATTTCTTGGTCAGAGTTATAAATCTTATTATTTAGGTGTAGCCGAGATATCTTAGGAGGTTCTTGATTGTTTCTAATTAATTTTGCAAGAAATTTAGATGGAGTTTGTGCCCATTCAGAGTAGGTTGCAATCATCCTTTGTTCAAAAATGGTTAGGTTCTGTTTATGTAGTTGAAGTAATTGGAATTGTAAGTCATTTATTAAATTATCTCTATTGGGATCTACATTTATTTTTTGTTGTTTTTCTAGTTCGAGAAGTTTATTTGTAAGTTCCATTTCTTTGTCTTTATATTTCCTTTTAAGAAAAGAGGCTTTATTAATTAAAATACCTCTCATATAAGCTTTACAGGCTGCCCATTGTATATCTAAGGGTATATCAGAACTATCCAGATTAAGGGTAAGATTAGATAGTATTTCAGTAATTTCCTGAATAATGTCTTTATTACGAAGTAAATTATTATTGAGTGTCCAATTATTATATTTAGAGGGGAATTTTTTTTGAATAGGGTTAATATTTATTGAAATCTTAGAGTGATCAGAGATGGATCTCGGATCCAAGAATAGAACAATATCAAAGTGTGTAAGAAATTCGAGATTAAAAGAAGTCCAATCTTGACCAAGATTTGGAGCATTTTGAATAATAAGTGTATAACTCCTCTTCGTTATCTGGTCCTTCAAAGAAACAGGGTCAGTAAGACTAAGGTCAAACATCAAATCTTCCAAGGCAGAGGAGGATTGGGTATTGTACCAATAATAGGAAGATTTATTAGAACGATCTACAATAGGATCAATAACAGCATTCCAATCTCCCCCAGCTATAATATAATGGTCTTTAAAGGTTGCTAAAATATTATGAATTTCTGCAATAAAAATATATTGCTGAGAACACGGGCCGTATAAATTAAAAAATAGAATAGGTTTATTAATATTAGGAAATTGAGATGTGAAAAAACACCATCTACCATTTAAATCAGACCCTATATTAAGTATGGTACCCTGGAAAGATTTTTTAATAATTATCGCTACTCCTCTAGCACTAGAACTATTACCTGAAGAAATAATAAGTTTCACCCATTTCTTTTCTCTTACTCCTGCCCAATCCCTATCATACAAATGTGTTTCTTGAAGGAAACATATATTAGCATATGATTTGAAAATCAAGTGACAGATAAGCGCCCTTTTAGACTTATTTTGCAACCCTCTAATATTCCACGAATCTATATATAAAGTCATAATACAATAAGCTTAGTGGGCCTAGTATACACCTATTTTAAAAGAAAGGAAAAGCCTACAAAAAAAATAAAGACGGTGACTTTGTAAAATCCAAAGGCGCTCATTTTTATTCGTAAATACATAGCTGACTTTTATTTTCAATCTTCTCCTATATTTTCCATACTTTCCTTTATCTATAATCATAAAATGACAGTGGTAAGAGTAGAAAAGGGACAAAAAAGAAAAAAACAAAATATGACAGCAAAGAGAATCCTTCCATACCTCCCCAGTGCCTACCCACCCCTCAAAACTAATGGAAGGAAATAATATATAATACATCTGTGAAGCTTTTGAAATGCTAGCATAATAATTCTTGTTATAACAAAAGAAAGAATAAAAATTAAGTAACAAACTAATACTCCAACAATATGTACATATATACATCACACACTGTTTCCAAGACACAGCCATGTTAGAACCCATAAACCAACACCCACGAGATCATATCCAGAACAATGAAATTAGCCATAAATAAAAGGAAAAGTAAAATTAACTTAACTAACTATAACCTATAAATATGCGATTTTTCAGAAAAAATATTAAAACTAAAAAAATATTATTTATAAAATGTAAACATTTGTATGGTACATACCTAAAATAACTTTAAGATTATATTTTAAATTTTAAGATTATATTTTAGTGCATATTCAACAACACTAGTAAAAATTAGAATTTAAGATAAGAAATCGACATATAAGAACACTGGACATAATACAAGCACATACTGCACTAAGTTGCAAATACCCCATGAAAAAACTGTGAGAAGCCATTTATATCCTAACTGAGTCATGTAAACTAGACCCCACCGCATGCATTAAGGCAGACATTAACAAGTAATACATTAGATAAATATTAAACTATACCACCATTTCTTAAATAACTACAGAATAAAGTCCAGAACAATGAACTGACATTGTAGGAAACCTCATGAAGTGAGAACCTCATGAAGCGAAGCATATTAGCATCTCAGCGACAGAAACATAAGCAGAAGTTCCGCCTTTTACAGTTAAATGCGAGCCAGAATTCTCACGCAACTCCACACGGAGAAAATGTATCCACCAATTCTTAAATAACTACAGAATGAAGTCCAGAACAATGAACTGTCATTGTAGGAAACCTCATGAAGTGAGAACCACATGAAGCGAAGCATATCAGCATCTCAGCGACAGAATCATAAGCAATGGTTCCGCCTTTTACAGTTAAATGAGAGCCAGAATTCTCACGCAACTCCACACGGAGGAAATGTATCAGGAAAATAATCTCCCGAACTAATCATGACACCATTTACAGTCACCAATTCCGGAACATCATGTTGTTTACTGGCATCTGAAGAATCATACAGTCATCCATCTCCTACTCGAGTTTTCTCACTTTATAGTTTAAGTTAACAGAGAAATCATGTCACACCAAAATCAGTGTTAAACCAACAGCAAGGCTTACCTACTTTGTTTGTATATTTGCCAAAAGATAAATCTTGACAGCCTATATAAATAGTCCTTGAACAACCACTCATGCTGAACAAATGATTACTCGCATAAAACACTTGCATATATCAGCACTTGTAAACGAACAGCATTTCTTCACAGCGCAATTGTAAGGCAAACTGAAAGTTAACCAAATACATTTTCATAACACTGGATAAGAATTGAAGGCTTTAATAAAAGCATCTTTAGCTTCAGACGGAGTACTCGCTGAATATTTAGTCTCTTTATATGTAAATAAAAGGACACTCGGGTATCTCATCTGAAACCTTATACTTCTTTTAATTAAATCAGCACAAAAGGGAGCTAACCTCTGCCTATTCAATTTTATTTGGTGTGGCAAGTCTTGAGTAAAAGTAATTTTATGACTGTTCCATACCAATATTTTTTGCTTTCTTGCTGACTGTAGAATATTTTGAACATCCTGAAAGTTCAACAGTTTGGTATAGATGATGCGAGGGATTTGCGAATCCTGTCTACGTCTAATGGCTCTATGTGCCCTCTCAATTATTATTTTATCAGCTGTAAAACTCGGACCCAAAAGTGCACTGAAAATCTGACCACAAATTAAAATAAGGTTTTGGTTATCATATGTTTCAGGTAGCCCCTAATAATAATATTATTACCGGGCTTCTCGCTTCAAGATCTGTTAGTTTAGTTTGTAATTCTTCAATAAGCACAGAATTGTTTTTGTTACATCAGACACTTGACTAATTTTAAAGTCATTATTTTGTGTTTTTGCTCTAGCGTGTCCATTCTTTGTACTAACTGGTTAATAGATTTAGTAAGACCAGACATTTGGTCAGATATAACCTGGATAGCATCATGAATTGGTTGAAGCGCTACTTTCAGATCGTCGATGTGAAGATTCGGTTCAGTTTTTGTCTTAGCATTTGTTTTATTATTTGAAGAACTACTATCCACAACTGTTTTTGAAGTTCTCAACCTTTTACAAGTGTTATCTTTCTCAGGGGAGAGAATTGAGGAGATTTTTGCCTTGGTACTCTGGGCATCCATATTCTCCGCACTTTCTGTCATACCTGGATACCGATGTACAGAACAGAAGTAAGGAGCGCCAACTGCTAGAAGCGCGAATCCTGTCAGGCACAAAATTTTCACACAGGCCTCTTGGATACTCGTATTTCTTATCCCTGATACTGGTTAAAGGTAAAAATACAGTTTTTACCAGAGAACAGACCTCCAAACGACTTCAGGTATATTATATTAGCCTCTTATATCAGCGAGTAATAATTACCACCATTAAGAAACAGTTAAGGCTACATAAAATAAAAATTAACGGTAGGAGCTCGTGGTTAGGGTGCTAACTAGCCGACCACCATCTTGGAATCAAGATGTGTGATTTGATAACAGAAACGCAACATTTTATCTACCCTATTATTGATTATCATTTCACACCCAGGTTTTTATGCAACATGTGATGATATGAATCTTATATACTTGGCGACTTGTATGAAATGCACAGCTTTCTATGTAGGGATGACATCAAGGAAATTTAAAGATAGAATGTATAATCATGTATATGATATTAGAAGAATGAATTAACAGAATGCATTAGCCAAGCATATTGCAACTCATACAAGTCACAGTTTTAAATTTAGGGTGTTACAGTTAGTTACTAAAAACAAGAGGGGTGGTAACAATATGAATTATTTGGAGTCAGTAGAGTTATGCTGGATTTTTAAACTACGAGCACGTGTATCCTGGCCTTAATCAATTTATTAGTATAAAACCTATACTTGCAGCTTGTAGACATAAATAGTTTATTAATAGTAATGTTGGACTACTACACATGTTATTATTGCCTTAGGTATACAATTTATTATTATTTGTTATGGATATCATATAATATATATAATTCTCATCTGATGAACTATACAGTTTTAAATCATCTACAAAAAGGAGATGAGAAGTCTTTATTTTCTGAGAGCCAAAGTGTAGCAACAATATAATCTGTTAAGCAGACAACTTAATGGGTTAAGGGCAAGACAAAAGAACAGCGGTGAAAGAGAGTCACCCTGCAATATCCCCCTTTGAATTTTTATCCCTGGAATAATAATTTGGCCTTTATCATAGCTTAATTGCAAAGTAGTCTGACACTGTTTCATGATTTCTGTAATGTAATCGATCAGTGTAGGGTGGATCATTTTTAAGTACTGTTTTATCCATGAATGTGGGATACTGTCAACTGTTTTTTGTAGTCTCTCCATGCCATACTTAGATTCTTCCCCTTTTTTTCATTTCTTCATTATGACTTTATTTAACAACAAATGATCCTCTGTTCCATATATAACTTTTTTTTATTACCCTTTTATTCTGTTGCCATGATTCAGCGTTCTTCTAAATGACTAAAAATTCTGTTGGCATCAATTCCAGTGTATAGTTTATGCATTGTTGAAAGGCAAGTTACTGGTCTATACTTTTTAGAATAGCTTGCATGTTCACTCCTAAGTAAGTTTTCCTTTTGTTAACCAGGCTGGTGTCTGTTTGGGGTGTGCATATAAATAGTTCTTACTCATGGCTAAATCTTCATGTAAAGATGTTAATACTTTTAGCCAGAAGTTAGGAACTGCATCTGGGACTGGGGTTTTCTAACTAGGAGCTTTTCTTAACTTTATTTCAATCTCTCTGACTGTTACTTCATCCCATTTCATATCCTGTACATTTGAACTTCTTATTCTTTCTTTTACTTCTTCTATCCATTTAGCATTGTTGTTATGTTCCACAGAATAATCATAGATATTTCTCCAAAATATATCAATTTCTTCTTTTTTGGTGATGTTTCAATTAATTTTACCTTGTTTCCCAATTCTCTATAAAACTTTTCTTGGGTCATCAATAAATTACTTATTTTGCACTTTTCCTTTATATTTATTGGCATATCTTCTAAGTTTTTCTGCCTGTGCTAATATTTTTAGTTTGTTATTTGCAATAGCGCACGATAGATCCTGATCTGTTCTGATACCGTGCATTGCTTTTATCACGCTTATCTTTCTGAGTATGTTTGTTGATCTGTTCCCTTGTCTATATACTTCTAACAGTGACACTTCGTGTCTTAATTGTTTTATAGTTTTTGATATTCGATACTTCCATGATGGCATTCAGTTTCTCCACTTCTTCTCCCTTACTACCCTGTGTTTTTGTGGTAAGATTTTATCTGTTATTAATTTAGCTGTTCAGCAGTATATCCTGTTTATTTATGTTATATCTCATGAATCTCTGCAAACAGTCCTAATTACTGTGCTCATTTGTTTTATGAAATTTCTAACTTTTTGGGTTTTATTGACTTTCTGTAGTATATTTCTTTCATTGATCTTAATATATCTGTCCATTTCTTTTAAATCATGCAACTATTCTCTTATATCATTTTCTGCTAAGCTGAGGATACATTCTTTGTTCTCCATTTCTTGTAGGCATTCTATAGAAAACTCCAAAGCATCTTCCTGTGCCATATTCTCTTCAGTTTCATCCTGTGTCATCCATTGCTCTTTCATATGGGAATTCACTGGCCTATCACTCCACAACATTGACTGCGTCAGAGTTGCCACAGGTTTCTGTTCCTCCCCTTGCTATGCAAACCTAACTGAACATTTGTACTGGTTTCCTGTGGAAAGCTCCAAAGTATCTTCGTATGGCAACTGATCAGATGTTTCTCGCTCTGCTGTTTTTACCATAATTTGGGGATCCTTTGCTCTATCCTGCTGTGATGTTTACTGAGTTAGATTTTCTGTACTAAATCCATAACCTCGGTTTCTATTTCTTTAACTTCTCTATTAGTAAGCCTCTTTTCTACTTTTCATCTTTGTTTTCTTGTTTTTTGTATTGTAAAATTTTCCATGTCCAGATACCTGTGTTTCTCTTCAAATATCTTTGGTGCTGCTCTTTTTGTATTGATTAGTTTTGCTTTCTTCTTTGCATAAATATTATACCATATTAAATATCTTTTTTTCCCATGTCCATATTTCATCTTCAGATGTCACCTGATCCTCCTGTTTCTCCTTACTTTGGGGACTCATTCCATCATGCTGTGATATAACCTGTGTTAGACTTTCTACACAAAATCGCACACTTTGCAAGTATTCCTTAACTTCACTTCTATTTTTAACTTCTACATTACTAATCTTCTGTTCCACATTCACTCTTTGTGATCTTATGCTTTTTATTATGAAATGTTCCACATCTGGTTGCCTTTGCCTATATTTCTCTTTGAATATCTTTGGGGCTGCCTTTTTGTGTTGATTAATTTGGCTTTCTCCTTTGCATAAGTATTGCACCATATCAGTTCACTCTCTTTCCTATGTCCATATTTCTTTTTATACCTTTCAAAAGTCTCTGGATTTTGTTCTTTATATTTTCGTACTTCCTCAGATGATTCTTTTTCCAAAAGGATCAAGGTTTCTTGGTCTCTCTAATATTTTTCATAAATCTGTTGTATTAATGGACACCGTTTTTTATCTGACGCTTCTGACAGTTTTTCGTGTGGAAGTATTTTTCTTTTCCTCTAATTTCTCTCTTAAGTTTTTGTGTATCTTCTGTCTGGAAATTCTGGGTTTCTTGTATAATAGTAACAATACATAACTTCTTTCTTATCCTCAGATGATCTGGTGAAGATTTTTGGGAGACCAGAAACAGTCAAGAGAAAATGAGAATGTCCAGCTGAAGATAGATGGATTGCATGAGAAAGCCTAAAACAACCAGTTGTGACTGTCAAAGAAGGAAAGAAATGGCACTGAATTGAGAGAGATGGTGACAGATGAAGAGACACCGCAACCAAGTACAGAAAAAATGGGGAAAGGTGCTAGATAATGGCAATGAGGCTGATAATGATACATAATTACATCTTGTTGCTTTTTAACAGTCAGCCCTTGCAGATTTGTTTCTGGCACTGCAGTACCGTAATACCCTTCTAGGGATTAAGCATTTCTTTGACATTATTTTCTTCTGTATACTTTCACAATGCATGGTACTTACACTTCTTTAAGATAATATTTCCAAACATTTACCTACAAACTGATGATGGTTTGGTAGTCTGTGCAGTTATGGCATGCACGTTGAGATACACTGCCATTCCTAAATTGATTTCACATATGTGATTTGAATTGTTCTGCAATAGGTATTGGCACTGGGCTCAAAAGGCTGTTAAAGTCTCTTCAGTAACTTCCTTTTCACGTAATGACAGACTATGCAATATTTCCTATATTTTGATGTCTGTCACATTAAGCAACCATAAAACTGCCCTTGTCTTCTCATTGCTATCATTATGCAGTAATAATGTTTTATTCTTTCAGTACAGTCAGACCACCTTTCTATCACAGTTTCAAAAACAGTCAATGTACTCACATTTCCTGCCATTTTGTGATCAAAAGAAAGTATGTTAATAGTCAATAGGTATTTTTTTGCTATGCAAAAAAAAAGCTTACGTCTTTTGATAAACTGCTTTATGTAGCAGCAATTATTTCTAAACTATTCTTTGAAAAGCCAGGAAATTGCCATTGCTTGTGAGAACAATCATTTTATAGGTTTATGTAAATTGTCTTTATATAAATTTCTCAGTCTGACATCAGTAAATACTCTCTTGTTATAAGAAAATCACTTTGACTGCTTTGTATTGTGCAACCCAGTATATGTTTTCTGTAATTAGTCTACTGTAAAAAAATGGATGTAATTTTATCTGCAGAAAAAGAAGTATATGAATCATAGTAATTCAAGTGCTATTTCAAATATGTTTTCTCCAAATTTGCTGAAGAAAGGAAAAAGGTGAGTATTTGATTTTTGTGCAGTACGTTAATACTTAAGTTTGCCTAACAGCAACCTAGGAGTTAATTATATTAAGTTGCACAGGGTATTGGGGATGTGCATCTTTATAAGACAATAATTTTGGACACTTCTGTTTGTGAAAATCTGATCTAAACAATATGAATCTGAGATGGAATCCTCATTACAAGAATTTATACAGCCTTAAAATCGTTTATAGAGGGGAAAAAAATCAATCGCTGTGCCTTGTTTTCTAGTATAACTACTGGTCATCCTTTTTGTTATCTAAAACACTTCTTCAAGCAGCTTAAATCCATTAGTCATATAGAACTCACCAACAATGTTCTGTTCTAACTCCAATGTAAGTTTTTAACTCATATGCTGTGTCATTGTAGTTTTGTTCTATTTTATTCTATTTTTACCTCCGTCTTCCTTTAATTCCAGCTTTGGCATTGATAAATTGATGTGTATCATTGAGACCTGTCAGCAATTTGTTATGTCTCAGTTAAATGGCATGTGCCCTGTAAGTAATATAAATGTATACAGGGACTCAGAGTTTAGGAGAACTCTTATTTTACTTGGCTTGCATGTATTACAAGTGGTACGCCTAGCTGAGTATGTAAAGACACAGGAATGCAAACCTAGTTTTATTTATTTATTTATATGACATTTGTGAACCGGGTTAGTCCATCTGAGCCAATGGCCCATTTCCAGTGGAGGCCCGAGGAGAAAAGCTCCAGCAATACAAACATAAAAAGATAACATAATATGCAATATACAAAATGCAAGCAAAACAGTGCAGCAATACAACATAAGCAAAGTTTACATATGCAGTAATCAGCTGGAATGAATAACTATAATACAAATAAAACAAAATGAAGTAAAATACAACTAGTACATTAAAGTATTTACAATAATGACATATCTTTCCCAAGTAGCATCATTAGTGCTAGCACTTCACTAGTAAAACGTATATAATGTATGGTATCACTGGTTCTCATTTGTTACTTTGAAATTTTGGGGTGATCCTGTCAGGCCCCATTACTATATATATATATATATATATATATATATATATATATATATTGGTCTACTTCATTTCACTGAACGCTCATTTTACTGAAACTCAGTTGCCTGAAAACAATTCACTTAAAGTTCATTTCACTGAAAACTAATTTGACTGCAACTCATTTCATTGAACGTTATATGTGGCCTTTTCCCCATTGTAGTGTGATCCTGGAGTTAGTATATAAAGTGTTTAAAACCATAGATATGGATACTTACAAGTGCAATGAATAACTCTTTCCAGAAAACAATATATAACCAAACTATGCCCCCCACACACACCCCATGTGGGTGGCTGTGCCCCCACACCCCCCTTCCTTTATATACTAACTCCAGGATTGCACTACAGTGGGGAAAAGGCCATATATAACTTTCAACAAAATGAGTTTCAGTCAAATGAGTTTTCAGTGACATGAGCTTTCAATGAATTGTGCACAGGCAACTGAGTTTCAGTGAAATGAGCTTTCACTGAAATAAAGTAGACCCATATATATATATATATATATATATATATATATATATATATATATATATATATATATATATATATATATATATATATATATATATATATATATTTTTTTTTTTATTGTTAAGAGTTTGCTTCAGGTCTGCTTCTCTTGATTGGGTTGGATCTCTGTCCATCATTTCCTTGTGCCAGTATTTAGCATTCCTATCCATTCAGTATCACTTTCATAGTATGCCTTGTAGTCAATCTATTGTTTTATTTATTAAAATTCACTGCTATTTTGTCATTCTTTGTTTTCCCCCCATAATTTTGTTTTGATATGTTTATAACAAGTGTATTCTTCCTCATTTTTGCATCATTGTTATTATTATTATTATTATTATTATTATTATTATTATTATTGTTATTGTTATTGTTATTGTTATTGTTATTATCCTGACTGGTTCAGTCATTGCAGTTGCTTTTCTTTAACTGGCTGGGATTTAAGAAGATTCCTGCTTTGTGTAGCTACACTTTATCTATAAACCATGGGAGACAGTCCTACCCAAATATATTGAAAAACATCCTGCCTGCATGGCTTTATCACAGAGTGGCAGAGGCAAAGAACTATACCACATTAACTCCAGGGAATTGTGATGTCACATTGCTGTATTACATCTTGACAGCCTAGCAAGCTGGGTATGATTTATGAAGAGAGCTGCTTATGTATTTGCATGCTGCTGGATCAGTATTGCTTATCCTAGTGGGATAAATGTCATTTAAGAATGTGCAAACCTTGCAGTGACATGGTAGTCAGCTAGGCAGGTGTAGCAAAGAGGAGCAAAACAGCAAAAACATGCAGAGTCTCATCAGGCATTCCTGTGCCCATTAACAATTAAAAATGAAGACAGGCAAAATGTGTAGCACATAAACAAGGCCACACCTGTGGTGGCACCACACTGGGACACTGTATACCATAATAAAGTAGTGTGTGGTTGGCCATACCACAATGTGAGTAGGATCTTACTGTATTCTGCCTAGAAGGATATAGTATAGTACTCATTGATGTTCTGTTGTGCAATAGCTAATAAGTAGACTTAGGTCTAGAGGAAACATGTCCATAAGGTACAAGAGGGCTTGTGCCCTCATAAACTTTATCAAAAATCTCACTAGGATTGATCTTCAGCAGTTTGGATTTGTCAGGGGAAAACCATGTTTAATGAATCTGATTAACTTCTTCAGGAGGGTTACAGTTACACAGGCTGTCAACAGTGGACATGCTTTCCACAAGATGTATCTTAACCTTTCCAAGACATTCAACACTATACCACGTGCAGGCCTGATAAGCTATCCTAATGCTTTAAAAAGTGATCTCTATTCAGTATAATGAATAGCAAACTGGTGAAAAGGTAGAATCCATATAGTGCAAGTGGCAGTTACCACAACAGAAAGTATTAAGGCAAACAGTGGTGTCCCCTATGGTTTAGTACTTTGACCCTCTTTTTTGGCATGTGCTTTTCTGATCTACAGACCAGGACCCCTGACTAACTAGATTTGCAGATGACTAAAGTCTGAGAATTCTTTTCAAGTCCCATTTTGATACCCAGACCTTTCAGCAAGAACTCATAGTCATAAATACATGGTATTCTGAAAATTATCTAAAATGGAATGCACAAAAGTGCAATATTTGGTAAGCAACTTCTCCCCTCAGCACACAATGTGGACAATACCATACTATATAATGAAAATATAGTTAGGAATCTTTGCATATGGGCTGATAATTCCATCTCTTTTAATCCTTCTACTTAGCACAGCTAAACACCAAGGGAATATCATCCAGATGTAAAGATGTTATTGTTCCCCTATATTCACCATTGACTAGGCCAATTATTGACAACAATGTCCCTTTTTGAATGTACCTCACTAGACATATCAAACAGCTATAAATACCCCCAGAGGTTACTAACTCAGAATATCATAGGCTTAAAAACCCTTAATTACCCTATAAATTCTTAAAGGGAGATCTATGCCTCACTTTCATCACCATTAGGTACCCAGTTTTCCTGCATCTCCTGAATCTCCACAAGTCTAACAGTTCCACAAATAAAACTGAGGGACCTAAACATTTATCAGCAAATAAATAATGCAAGATGGAAAGACAGATTCATCACATAGTGCCCCCCCCCCCCCGCAGACTACCCCTGCAGGTTCAACAGTGATTCACACTATCATCCTTCAAACAAAACCTGGATGATTGGATGAGTTCCCACAAATTTATCCCAGGATAGACCGGCCTAGCCTTTCTGGAGAAAAGGGGTACAGCCCAAGGGTGGTTATAAGATTCAATAACTGAATTGAAATTCTGATGATACCTATGTAAAGAGCTTCACCCTGAAACCCTTCAGACATTAGCTCTGTATTCACATTTTCTTCTGTAAAACGAATGAGGACAACACAACCTATTACTCTAAGTACTTCTATTGAAAGGAATCGATACATTTGTAATATCTTATTTTGTAAATACTCACTAGAAGGATAAACTAGTCTTTGCAGCACCTACCTGTTGGGCATGGAACACATTTTAAGATAGTATACTATACCAGTGTAATATTTCTGATATGTTCCAGACAAATTAGCCTCTTATGGGGCTCTCAGTACATGCCTCTTAAATCCAAGTTTGCAAGCAACTCTTTTCAACCATTCCGTACTCCGGGCAAACTGTTTGCTAGGTTAGCTGAAGAAAAAACAGCATTTAATACCAAGATGAGTAAAAGTTGTAAAGATTAGGGTGAGACATTTTAAGAGAGTATACAGACATGGGAAATGACCTTGTCAACCTTAGAAAAGGAAGATAATTTATTAAGTTCTTTAGTGTGAATATTTTCTTGACCTGCCCTGTCTATGGGGTTTGCAGGTGAGTCTAAATAAATTGTGTGATGCATTGATAGACTGTAGAATTATAGGAACAGATAATCCTCTACTTGTACAAAGAAAAGGAAAAAAAATATTTTCAGAGAAAACTGAATAAGCCAAATGAAAGAAGTAACAGAAAATGTGGAATGATTAAATGTTATAATTGTAATATGTGCACTTACATTTTACGGAAGGAAGTAAAATAGAAATAGGGGGTATAAAAGTTAAAATTCCAGGACAATTTAGTTGTAAGTCTAAAAATGTTGTTTACTTATGTTTCTGTAGTCAATGCAAAATCCTATTATGGTGGAAGGACCACTCGAGAATTAAATAGAAGGATATATGAGCATAAATATGCCATTCAGTCTGGTGATGAAAGGAATGCATTATGTCAACACTATAAAACAAACAAATGTAAGGTAGACTTTAAATTTATAGTACTTGATATGGTATCTATTGAAGCAAATGTTATTAATATTGAAGAAGAACTAGGGTGGTTAGAATACTGCTGGCAAGTAAGGCTAAATGTCTGCTTTCCACCAGGACTAAACAATAGAGAAGAATTTGTCAGCTATCTGAAAAGGAAAGGGTTAAAGCACTAGGAACATGTGTTTTTAGTGAGGTCATGTGATGCTATGTCAGGTAATGTTTTTTAAGATATTTAAACATGAATTTTGCTATTTACTTCAGTCTGAAGAAGTCTTTGTAAAGGAGTTAGAAGATGAAAGTGCTTACTGAAGCTTTTATTTTGTTCTTGTTACATTAAACCATTTGTTTATTCATCTGGGAGCCTGTGGATATATTTTTGCTGATAATAACAACAATAAGATAACAATATTGGGCACATTGTAAATAACTAAATTATTCTTAATGCTGTTGATTGGCATCCTGATTAAGACATGTTTGGTAAAGGAAAATGCACTGTACTGTTGATTAACTGAGAGTAGTCAAACCTTTGCAGAAAAAGTGAAGCATATATAATGTTTTTACTTCATTAGGAAGAGAATTTCAGGTAAAAGACAATGAAAGGAGAAAACTCTACAGACATACGCTAAGAAATGGGTGTACAATACCCAAAACATTTACAGGGATCTGGTACAAAATTGATCAAGTTATTGTTTAGCAAACCACAATTGTACAAGCCTGTTCTACCAATGAGATATGAAACTAATGTTTTTAATAAGGGGCAAAGCCTCCCACACCTCTGTGGAGAGGGCTTCACCTCTTGAACTTCCTGTCCTCATTACAGCTGAGCGCTCCTCCATGCGTTTCTGCAGTTACCTTCTACTGCGCCTCTAGGCATCAAATATTACTTGTTCATACCTGAATTAATAATTCCAAAAAAATGCTGCATACAAGGTATAAGAATATTTTATCTTGAAGCATACATGATGGCAAACACAAATGTATTGATATTTGACCTCTGTCAAGGAGTATTTGTTAGAACTTTAAGGTGATAGCTTCATTTTTTAAAGGTTCAACCCACACTCTCTAGGAGTTAAAGGTACACACTCAAAACAGCTGTACTGGAGGGAATGAGTTTTGATCTCTAATGTTACATAACGTTGAGGTTAGTTATAAACCTTGTAGTTTTGATTCTGCTCACTGTAAGAGTTTCATAGGATTGTGGTTCCCTGAAAGGTGACCTATCATTGAATAAATGCCCATGTGTAATAGATACAAACTTTTCCAGAGACCTGCACTGGTAAAAGTTTACAAATTTATAAACTTAAATGCAAATTATGAGTTTTGTCCTCTGAATGATAGAGCAGAGTTTAGGATGCCTAGTTTCTAGGTGCCCCATGATATCTCTAGTTTGTTTTGGAACCTGTAGGCTTTAAATTTATTTGCTATAATTACACTGACAGGCACAATATATTCAAGAGTAGAACTCAAGACACCTTTTGCCAATGTCTCTATAGCTTGCTTTGCAAGAAGGTTTGAAGTTTTCTGACAAGTAACAAACATAGATAGTGCTCTAGCATTTGACTGACACACATGATTGTTTTAATGTTTCTGCCAAGTAAACAAATAGTCCTTTATGAACAATTTAGTAACACATGATTAGTGTAGGTTAAAGACAGATTTAACCATACTTTAAGATATTTTTAAGTCTCTATATATTCCAAAGCATCACCATCAGGACTTAAAATGTTCAATTTGCTGTTCAGCATGCTGTGCCTTTTCTGCCTACCTGAGAGCATGGATTTGGTCTTTCAGAGATTAGCCTGCAGACTCATTTGCAGCAGTCACAGGTAAAGCTCTCCAAGATTAGTCAACAACCGAGGTACAGTTTTTGATTGGGTTTATGGAAGAGGCAAATGAAAGGTTATTAATGGTCGCAAGGTAAAGGGCATGTGAGCCTTGATTAGTACAGAGAACAGAGACTTGGGGTACTCCTTGCCCACAGGATGTGCCTATGAGGCTGTCTATTAGTGGGTACTCTGACGGAATTATTATACAGGTAGCTTGCATACCACCATAACATGCATTCACTTGAGCCTTATAAAGTTAGTTTAGTAAGTAGTTTATCATATTTAACTGAGTCTAACATTTTTGTTAAGATCATAAAGTCTATCCTTGTCATTTTTCTCAGAATGGCATCTATAAATGACAAAAGTGCCATTGTGAGAGTGTAGCCCTTTCTAAAGTCATACTATGATCCTCTAACAGAACATAAACATCAAGATAGATGTTCATTTACTCTACCACTGCCTTTTCAAACAGTACTGTGGATGGTGGGAAAAGGAGAGTGGTTAGTCTGCATGTTTCCACAATATATTTCTGTCTTTTGGGGGTAATGTGTAATATTTGCAATTTTTCAAAGCTCAGGAAAGGCTACTAAAGCTGCAGATAAACAAATAATATGCTAAACCGTCTCAGCAAGAAAAGTACTACATGCATAAAGGAACCTGTGTCATAGGTCAAAGTCACAGCTAGGCAAAGATTAGCATTTTTTCAGCATGCATTTATTTTTTATATCAGTATCTCTATGAAATAAAAGTTGATAGCAAAACAACCAAAATGTTTCCAGCCTTGTTTCCTACAGAGTTAAAGCATATTATGACACTGGGTTGTGTTTCTGAGCAAAGTAATCTGCTAACATATTTGCAATCTTCAGTGTCTCTGAAAAAATACTCACTGATCTTAAGAGAAAAATTATGACTTAGTTTAGTTACTGATTCTCGGAAAACATTGAGAGGTTCCTATATGAGAGTTCTGCCCCTGTTTCATGGAACTCCTGCGAGCTTTGTTATGTTGTTCAAAGATGTAGCTGTGATTATTGTCTCCATATTTGCTCTGCTTGAATTTTAGCCAAGTTGTTTTGCATATTGTGAACACCTGTTTAATTTATGGTGTTAACCACTGAGCTAGAGTACTTTAAGAAATAAAATGCATCATAACAGTCTTTCTGTTTGGTAACAAAGGACCAATCTGTTCTGACCAAGGCATTCCAAAGCTCAGTTTGATTAGCTTATCTGAATGACTTTACTTGATAGTAATACTTTGAATAGCCTTTCTTGAAAAATGGCTGATATAGCTCAGTAAACACTGAAAAATGAAGTGGTAACAAATCTTATTAATTTAGATACAGTCAATCTAAAATAATAGCATTACTTGTTACTAAACTGTATCTGTATTTTTATAGTAGCTGAGTGAATGAGCAATCAGTAGGAGACATAAATAGCAATTGCTAAAGTTTAGGGACCCAAGGAAATTTAAAATCCTGAGTAAGGAATGGGTTGTAACACTGAAGGTAACAGAACAGAGCAGAATATGTGGAGTTTAAGTAGTATCTTATGCTGTAGTATTGTATAGCATAGTATATAGTGTAGTACACGATAGTATAGCATTGTATATAGTGTTGTACATTATCCTACAGTATAGCATATTATCTAGAGTAGTACAATATGGTATAGCATAGTATATAGTGTAGTAGAATGTAGTCTACATAATATATAGTGTTGTACAGTATAGTGAGTCATGAAGTGGAAGTTCAAAGAAGTACAGTAAGAATAATGAGAATTATAAAAAACAAGCAACACAAAATCCACAGTGGTGGTGCTGCGGTAGCGTTGTCGCCTCACAGTAAAACTCTGTCCAGTTCGACTCTCAGTTAGAGCGTCTTCTGCGTGGAGACATGCTTGAATGGGCGTACCTTCATTGAAAGTTGTGCGTCAGGGCTGGCAACTTGGTACGTAAAAATCAATTGCCAATCATTAGCAGACCAGAGTTCCGCTGTGGCGATCCCTAACCGGGAAAAGCCGAAAGTCACAACAACATACTAAAGCTGGGACGGAAACACCAAACTTAGTGAAGTAGAAAATGGAAAGCAGAGGGACATTAGCTTGAAATTTGTGAAACTAGCAGCTGAAGAGATATTCTACAACATGGAGAGTACAGGAAGATATTTTTTGTAACAACTATAACAATATTAGCATTTCCATTGGTGTTTTGACGGTTGCTTCTATATGAAAAACAAGTTTACAAAGTTACTGTGCCATGTACAGGATTAGGTTGGTAATGATTAAACTGTTAAGTACTGTAATTAGGAGTCAACAAAAAGTATAGAAGATGACAGAAGAGGACAGGAGAGGAGAAGGAGCTGTGGGTCAGGTGATGGCCACAGAGTTAGGCTAACTAAATGGGCATTCTGTATCCTGCCAGCTATGTTTATGTTTTTTATCCATAATAGAAGAAGCAACTGCAAAAGATTACACTGATATTTCTTGTCACCAACACATACAGCAGAAAGTAAAAAAAAAACATGGTAACTAGAATACACCTTAAATGTGAAGTAAAATATTTTAAAACAACATATTTTCCCTAATTTTAATGCACTATACAGTATACTAATAGTGTTATTTGCTACATACCTCCCTTCCAAATTTGTGTGATGGTTCTAAAGAGAATGTTAGGAAAACTACACTAAAGGTGCTCTTTGACCTTTAGAACATGAGCACTGAGCCATATGTTAGGATGTATGTTGCCTACTAAGAGCACTGAAGGCTCATTTAGTTCCATACCAGTACAAAGACCTGGTGAACAGATGGGAAGTCTGCTTGCTAGGCCCAGAGCAAAAACCTAGCTGCTGCCACAGAAAGGTACCTGACCTTTCAAGTATCGCAAGGCAGGAGAGGGGTTAATATTTAATGTGACTGTAATATGATCCAGCCTTAGAGCTCTGCTTTGAAACTAAATTTGCTGCATTCCCAGGAGGATATTAAATCCAGGTCAGTAAATATTGCCAACCGCCTAAAAGAATGTCTATCATTACATAGCTCTTTGCTCTTACCTTAAGAATCAGTAGCAAAACTTATGTAATTACTGACAAAAGCATGAAATTAGGGACAGTTTTAATGACTACTATCACGTATAAAGCTGACAGAAAAATATAATTCTTATTATTATTATAATTTATTAAAGAATAAGACGCCTGTAACTGTAACACCCAACATCTTTTAGCAGCTGCAGTTCTCACTGTTTTGTCACAAAAGACAAATGCTTTACAAGGGTCAAAGCAAAACTGTACTGCAAAATAAGAATCCTCTATGAAACTCAAGGATACCTGGTCTATGTCCTGAACATGCTTATAATAATGAAGTGACTGGAAATAAAGAATGCATTTAGATTATCATGTATGCATATTAGCAATGCTACATTATGAGACATGTGACTTCATACCTCATCAGTGAAGGTTCCTTGCACAACAGTTCCTTGCAAAACATCTGAAAGAAATATATGTTTAGTTCTTTTACTACAGAGAAGCCAAATGGAATCTTCTCTTAGAACTGTATTCATCTTTTCTGTGTAGGCTACAGGTGCTACAATTGGATCTTGCTGTATTAATCAGAATTCGCATAAAAGTAAAGGCTGTGACTCAGATATAAGTACAACCATACACCAATGCAAAAGGTCATGTTTTGACTTCTGAAAGATAAATGGCCACAGTCACAGTGCAACAGTTAGTGCAGTTACTGTCATCTGTGATCCCTAAGCTCTTGTCTTACATTTGTTATGACATTTCCGTTAAGTACAGTAAATAACCTCTTGTCTTTAGGCTAAAGTGCATCTGGGTTAGATGAAAAAAACAAAAAAGAATTTAGGGATTCAGGAAACATGCAATAAAAAGTGAATCATAATGCAGCTTCTACTTGCTTGTGCAAACACACATCATAGGCTCCCCTGGTGCCTTATAGCACTGAATTACTGACCTTTCAAAAAGCGACAAAAGCATTTGTCACACTAAGACAACAAAAGGAATAAGCCTGAAAGAGTGATACAAGACAATGAGTCACTAAATTAAAGAACCCTGTACATTCAGTCAGCTTTTGTGTTATTTCTTTTATGTTTGTAATTTTTGTGATGGTTTCTCAAATAGATCTTTTGTAAATAATGCCCCTATATTAAAGGATTTAAGTCAAAACTTGAATAATTATTAATGCATATCATTAATACTGGTTAAAAAGCTGCCTGTTTAATTTTAGTACTGCATACATATTTATATATAGCCTCTCACTTGATGACAGACTAAAGGAAAGAATTTGAAAATACTGCTTCTCTGTGATTTCTGGGACCTGGCACACATTTATCTGTAAGTAAAGGAAGGTGATAAGTGCAGTTAAATGCCAGACTCCATATGACAAGAGGCAGCAGGATATTTTAATACTTTAGAAGCCATGCTATCAGTAACAGCTCAATACACTTCAAAGTCTTAGAGATCCAGAATGTCTCCTAACAACACTAGGAGCAAGGCAAGATACCCCCTGGAAAGTAGTCTAGTTCATATCAAGGCATGACATCACACATTCAAACCTGAAGTCCATTCACGGTAGCCAGGTAGCCTTAACAGTATGTCTATGGTGGGACTCATAGGGGCAAATTCTATTACTAACACTGCAGGTAGGGTTATCTCACTCCTGGGCTACCATCCTTTAGATGTCAGTGTAGTGATGCTGGCAGCACATTCACCTCTGAAGTGGAAAATTGTGCGGTCTAGTCGAATGAGGAAATTAAATTACATATGAAGTATTGTAATCTGAATGCAGTAAATATGAGGTGCTACACTAAATGGGATATTTTGTCCCTTGAATGAGAAATTAAATTGAGATCTCTGTTATCAGGCTTGGTGCTGAGGCTGTCCCGCTAGGTATCCAGATGAAAATTAAACTAGGTAATATTCACAGAAGAGAAGAATATTATTAAAATGTATAAATAAATAATCCAGCAAAATCCACCTGTTCAGCAAATCAGTATAACGTATAAATACAAAAAGAAAAACAAAAGAAACAAAGCCTAGATGAAAGCTGTAGATCATATAAAAACTGCAGTTTGACATAAACTTTGTGAAATTAAAAACTAACAAGAAATTGTATCTAACAGCATGGATTTAAAGTAAAAAGGTGACAACAAAAAGAAAAATATCCTTCTAGAAAGTTCTCACATAGCACAAAATCTGCACTTCTTGTCATCTAGCATACAACATGCCAAACTGCATAACACATACATAGTAATACATTGTTTAAATAACCTTTGCACATTTACTTTTCCAAATCTAGAATATGGCTATAATTTGTATTTGCTCCTACAATACAAGGTGACAATAAGAGACATTCCTATCATAAATCCCGCACATCTTGTAATAGGGACAAGTTCAAATTTACATCTCAACATAGGCCCAGTACTTACCACTCTAATTAAAAAGTTTTCAACAAACTTAAATCTGCAGCCATTTATCTCCTGATCTTTTACCTCCAGAATTTCTCCAAACTGCAGCTGAATCATTTGCCTAACCTGTATCCATTTTAATTAAGTGTTGTATCAAAGAAGCACACATACAACAATTATGGAAACAAGCTTATTTTACTGCACTCTAAAAGGGGTGACTCCAAAGAGCCTCAAAATCATAGATCTACAGCAATACTCTCTCTCTTTTCCAAATTACTAGAAAGGTATGTACACACAACTCTCAGAATACATTGGCAAAAAAAACTGCTCTCCTATCACAACATGGCTTTAGATCAGGTGGCAGTACTGAGACTACTGTGTTATCTTTCTTTCATGCAGTAAACAAAAACAGACACCAAGACTAGCTCATTATAAATAGTTTCCTAGACCTCTCCAAAGCCATTGGCACAGAATCCCATTCCCACCTTTTAATGATAACCCACCTATCACATCTAAATATCAACAAGTCCTCCATTCAGTGGTTTGACAGCTACCTCAGTCATGCAACAAGTGTCAAATGACAAAACTCCCACACCTCCTCCTTCTCCTTCTGATCTGTAATGACTGGTATACCGCACAGCTCAATTCTGGGTCCCCTCCAGTTTAATATCTTCATTAATAATATGCACAAGACAATCAGTTACTGTATGCTTATCAGTATGTTAACAATTCCACTATAATCTGCTCTGCAGATTCTTTCAAGCAAGTTTGTGATTTAACCCGACAACTTTACTCAAATAGAAAAAATGTGTCACTCAGTCTTAGCTATTACACCAGAAAAAAATGAACGTATCCTCTTCTAACCACTATCCAATCATGATATACAACATACTTTTAAAATCAGGTTACACAATGATACTATCACTGAATTCATAGCCCACATGAAATTATTTGGTGTTACTACTGACCAGCAGCTGAAATGTGACCATCATAGTAACTATACCATCAGTAAAACCAACAAAAAACTTGGAACTCTCTACAACTCCAAACATTACCTTACTGACCACTCTCTCTGTTTAACAAATGTAAAAACTAAATAAATAACCACTGCTCACAATAATTCTAACAAGTCTACTCTATGCCTCCCCAATATTTACAATACCCAGACCACCCAGCTCAAAAACTTGCACATAGCCTACAACAAGATTTCTAAATTCATGCTAATTTACAAAGCCATACCAACTACTATACTGCACTAAAAAAGCTACATAGATTTGATCACCTCCATTTACTGAACTGCTCACAACTCAAAGTAGCCAATCTACTTATACACAAATGACTTAAATGTGCTACCTACAGCAATTTGCTCTGAAAATACAAACCACTCAGAAATCTGAGGGGAAAAGAAAAAAAATCTGCTAGTTACCCTGAAATCCAGAAAGTATCATGGAGAGGCTTTTACTCAGTTCATGCTGCAAAAAAATGGAATTCACGTCCAAACCAGCTTCAAACTGAAGCAAACAAAAAACAGTCAGTATACCTACATAAGCAACATCTTAATCCAAATGGACATGTCTGTGTACCTGTCCTCACTAAACTCATCATTGTCTGTCTACTCCAGCTTAGCTCACTTTCATCTAACCATTCCACAAATGATTACTACACATTTGTCTTTCTTTATTTCAGTATTGGCATACCTTATCTCTCTACTCACATCACACTACTCATTCATCTCAGCCCACCACCTCTTCTTTTCCCAATCCACATCTCAACTCCACCACATATTTTCCTCCAGTAAGACATCCTTTTTTCTCACAACCCCAACTTCAGCTTCGATATCTAAGCTATAATGATTTTTAACACCCCTTTCGCTATCAACATGTCACAGTATATTTCTGTTTCAATTCTTCATAAATCTGTCAAACAACTGAAAGTTAACTGTCTGTGCTCAAACAACTGAAACTTTGCAATAGTGTGATTTTATTATATTCTACTTTTTAAATATATAACTATACTGTAATGTTTGAATGTACAACTGTAGAAGTTTAAGTTACTATGCATGTTACTGCATTTTTCTTATTTTCTTTTTTTTGTACTACCTAATATGAATAAAGCTTTCCTTTCTGAGGCTGATGAAAATGAAAATGAAACATTTTCATCAGACCCAGAGAGGAAAATGGAACATTTTTCTTTATTACTCTTTTGTATTATTTTCCAGTTTGTATACCCCAGATTTCCGTTCAAGTCAGACTATCCTGGTTAACAAATGCAAATTAATGCTTTTCCATCCTTGATTAAACATGTTTTAGGAGTTGTAACTGCAATTTACCAGCATAAGAAAGACTACCACTAACTGACAGCCAGGTCTAGTGTGATTTACTTTTGCTCTTTGGGTCACTGTTCATGAGAAAGTCACCCTCTGCATCCCCGAAGGAAGTTTCTATAAAAAGCTTCTTGTTCTACCCCTTTGGCAAAGTGCCCCTTATTCAGCTTTTTCCAAACTTTTGGTGCATTCCATTTTGCACAGATGCCGACTGCAAAATAGATTACACTAATATACTTGAATCTAAAAACTAGCCATATCAGATTTCCATTCTTTAAACCACTTACATCAGACTATACTCTTTGTGAACTTTCCCTAGCCAAAGTTCAAATTTTCACACTGTGATGCACACATATAAAATTCAAGTTACAAAATTATTCTTTCCAGAATATAAGATATGAAACCTAACATCAAAAATAAAACAGCATAATGAAAAATTAGTTTTATTGATCCCACCATAAGCAGTATCATCTATCTATACATACACACACACACGCACACACACACACACACACACACACACACACACACACACATATATATACATATATATATATATATATATATATATATATATATATATATATATACATATATACACACTTTATAAGCTCTAAATCCTGAAATATTACATTTCAGAATCTCAAGCCCATAAGGTGGAAAGGCTAAAACATTGCACACCCAGAAGCGCGAAATTCAAAATTGTGACTTCTATACTACACACACACCACGCACATACACATGCACAAACACATGCCTTCTTCCCCATAAACAAGCACACAATTAAATCATATGTACAAGCAGAGGGGCTGAACCCCCCTGCACCCCTCATGTAGGGGCTGCACCCACCACATACACCCCTACTTAAATATACTAACTCCAAGGTCGCACTACATATACAAACACAGAAAACACCACCACACAAGCTACATCCCCCTCGCATACACACACACACCACAGTAACAAAACACACAAACACACACTATAGCCCCTACCCAAAACCCTTAAAACATAAACACTTACCTGAATCAATGAACACAGCAAAACACCAGAACCGCTAATTTAACATCTCCGAAATGAGAGATTTTGAATTTCACACTTTTGGATGCTTGCTGTTTTAGCCTTTCCACCTTATGGGCTCGAGATTCTGAAATTCGATATTTCAGGATTTCGAGCTTATAAAGTGTTTCCATATATATATATATATATATATATATATATATATATATATATATATATATATATATGCACATTTACACACACGCACACACACACACACACACACACACACACACACACACACACACACACACACACACACACACACACACACATATATAGTACAGTGTGCTACAATATATCCCTAATGACACCTGCAAGCACACTAAAATTGCTGAATCATTTCTATACATTTGGCTATGCACTAAAATATAGGTGTCACATAATTTCCTTTAAGTAATAGAAAATAGCAAATAAATATCCAGACATTTCTTCCTAAAAGTTCTTTTCTAGTGGTAATAGCAACAAACATACATTATGTTAGGTTACAATCATATTCGTGGTTACAAGTAGTACAGCAAGCAATGCCCAAGAAACACAAATTATTCCTAAAATGTACCAGTCCCAGTGCCAGTATTGCCTTAGATTTTTCTGTCTATTAGAGATATCCATATTTAAGACAAAATAGCCATACAAGACAAAGCAAACTGCAAGGTAACCTGTATATGTATGTGTATATATATATATATATATATATATATATATATATATATATATATATATATATATATGCATACATACAGAGAGAGAGAGAGAGAGACTAATGACATGGTGGGCCTTTCTAAGGCTAGCCAAGTTTTCCTGAAACAATAATGGTGTCCTGTATCTGAATAGGACATTGAGAGCCAAGCATTTGTAAGGGACATGGGTGCCAGGCCCAGTGTAAATTTCCTATTCACCATCCACTGGTCTAGGTTGCACTTAAACTGGGTAATAGAAGAACTTAGCTTCACGTGGATGAAAAGCCTATTCCACAGTAGGGGTGGCCTCTGGGACACTTATCTGTCTCTCCAGCATGTTCTATTTAAGTCACAGACAAAATGTAGGTCCCTAGACCTTGTTTTTCTGGTACTCTTTGACTTACGAGTATGTAGCAGATTCATAAGTGTGAGGTTTGCTAATGCCTTGTAAGCCAGGCATAGCTCACCCCCTCAGCAATCTATAGCAGACTGAGTAGACGGAAAGGGCTTTAAGGTGCTCTACATAATGTAGGTTTGTTACACCTTGAATTTTTTTTGTAAGGAATCTCTGAGGTTGCTCTATTTGCTGCATATGCCTGTTCAGGCATATACCAAAAGGAGCATTGTACTCTATGATTGGTCTGATAAGGGTGGAGTACAGTGGGATAATGACCTCTTTTGAAATTGTGCAACATAAGAGGATTTCCTCACCACTGTGGCCACATGGTGGTCGAAGGTAAGGCTATTGTCTATGTAATACCCAGATCCCTGACCACTAGGTTGACTGTTAGGTGCATATTATCAACATGGTAATTAGCCAGGTTGGTTGACTTCCTAAAGGGTACAGTTATGCATTTCTAGGCATTGAGTTTAAGACCATGGCTTTGACACCATTTGTTAATCAGAGATAGACTCACTAAACTAGGGATAAACCCCTGTGTAATAAGATGAGTTGCCAACTGGCTCACTGATAGAACCCACACTGTGAAAGTAGCGGACTCCAAATCAGACTACCGACCATTTACGTGGTGTCCCACAGGGATTGGTTCTAGTCCTCTCCTGTTTGGCATCTACTTCTCTGAAGTTCAAGCCAACACAAAGGGACTCTGGCTGACCAAGTTCACAGATGACTGCAAACTGGGAGGCATTATTGATACTCCAACTGATGTAGACATTCTACAAAAAGGCATCATTGAAACCACTGACTGGTGCCAGAACCATTGTCTTAAGCTCAATGCCAAAAAGTGCACTGTCTTTCCCTATGGGAAAAATTTGGTGCCCATGAACTACCACATAGGCGGTAGTCCACTAAACACTGAAGCTGTAATAAGAGACCGGGGGACACAGGTTGAAAGCAACGTCTCCTTTGATAACCACATTGCCGCTGTAGTCAGAAAGTGCTTCAATGTGGCACATCTCATTACAAAAATGTTCTCATCCAGGAAGAAAGAGGTCATAATCCCTCTCTACTTGTCCCTCATTAGACCTATTATAGAATACACTGCCCCATTTGGTATGTACCTCATTAGACACCTACAACAACTGGAAAGGCCACAAACATAACTCACTAAGAGGGTCTTAGGCCTTAGACACATGCCCTATACGGACACACTCAAAAAACTCCTTCTATACTCTGTCTCTTATCGCCTACTTAGAGGCAATCTCTGCTTGACCTACAAAGCCATGTCTGACCCAGAGCTGCTAGATATGCTACACCTAAAGAAATCCCAAGCCCTCTATGCCACACGCTCCAGGGACCTTAACCTCATTACCACAATAAACAGAACATGCTGGAGGGACAGGTTCCTAACGCAGAGACTTCCCATACTCTGGAACAAACTTCCCATTCTCATCAAGCAGAGCACTTCACTGGCCCTCTTTAAGAGAAATCTTGACGAGTGGGTGGGCAATAGAAAGTTCATCCCGTGGATCACTTCAGTGGCCTTGCTTGACAGGGGTACTGGGAACTAACTTTGGGTGGCATGATGCCAGGGAATCTTCTTGGGTTAGGCTTATATAGGCTCCAGGGCCATTAGCCTAGTACACACCTATGAACCTATGAACCTATGAAGAATGTTAGTGCCTACAGGGGAGTAGATGATAACCCCTAGCTTGCAATCATATGCAAACTTACTCAGTAATAAACCTTCAGCATTTGCTTCCTTTTCAGAGAAATAGATACCAAAAAGGAGCAGGCCCAGTACAGAACCCTGGGGAACTCCGCTAGTAACTGGTATCTTGGTGGAGGTGACTTCACATATTTTGCCCTCATGGGTCCTATCAGTGAGCCAGTTGGCTATCCAGTGGGAGATAAAAGGGTTTATACCTAAACTATTGAGCTTGTCTATATAGCCTGAGTGAGGAACTGTATCAAAAGCTTTGGCCAGGTCAAGGTAAGAAGTGTGCATAGTCTTACCTTCATCCACTGCTTTGGTGATCTTCTCAAAAAAGTCCACCAAATTTAATAGGCGTGACCTTCCTTTATCAAAGCCAACCTGTGATGAGTACAGCATTTGTAGGTTACTTATGTCCTCATTTATCATGTCCTTGATTATTCTCTCCATGGCATTACAAATGAGGCTAGTAAGACTTATGGGCCTTTAGTTACCCAGACCAGTGGTTGAACCTCCTTTGTGCTGGGGATTGACTGTAGCCATCTCCCATTCCTTGGGCACAAAATCTGGCTGAAGGCTTGAGATGAAAAGTGATTCAAATGGACCAGAGAGGTCATGTTTCATGCTATTTATTAAACATCCTGGGATGCTATTGAGGCCCATAGATGCAGTGTTTCTGGCCTTGGAAAGTGTATTGATGACCTGTGCCCTAGTAATGGTTGAGGGTCTTAAGGGAAGCAGTATTTCCTTTGGACTATCAGGAGGTATTGGGGGGAGAAATATGAGCTGAACCTGTCAGTGAAAAGGTTGGTGATCGCCTCCAGTTCAGTGTGTGTGATGCCATTTACAATATATTCTGTGTGCTCTTGTGTTTTTCTACTGAGGATACAGACATTGCTGTAGAAAGCTTTGTAGCTGTCCTTTGCCTGAGGCTCAAGGGGATTTTAATATGTATGGCTTTGTTCCTCCTACACTTGGTCAATATTTTTTTTTCTTTTGTTGTTTAACCAATTAATATTGTGATTCCACCAGGGTGGCTTGCCTTTTGAGTTTGTCTTATTCTTAATGAGTGGGCACAGCTCTCTCTATACAGCTATCAATATGACTATACAGAGATTCTGTAAATAGCTTAGCATATGCTATGGTGTTTATTTGGTTTGGAGGTGCTTGGAATTTAGCCAAGGTGTTGCTTGTAGAGAAAGTTTAGCCTTGGAATACTTCCTAAAGGTTTTTGGTTTCACTGGATCCCAGGATTTAATATTTATTTCAGGTAATACTGCCTTATGGTCAGATCTGATGAGTGAAGACATTACATTGGGTGAGGAACATCAGCCCCACCCCCCATGTTCATGAGTGTGAAGACTAGTAGAGATGGGTGAAGGCTGCAAGCCTAGTCAAATAGAATTTGGTACATAATTCTATCATTTGAAAATATAAATGTTGAAATACAAGCTTGTCTTCTTAAATGAAAGAATATACTGTGAAATGTTGAACTTAAAACAATGTAGCAACATTGCCCTCTGCTGTAAAGAAAGCTAAGTCAAGCATTTATTGTTGGTCCTTTGAAATTAAAATTATTTCATCACTGCCTTTGATGTTTATAAGTCGGCTCCAGTCTGGCTAGATGAAGGCTTCCTGCCTATTGTTTTAAGGCTAAAGTTAATGACCAGAACTGACATGTGGAATTTCCTTTATTGCTCTAAATGTAATAGAATGTAAATGCCGTTTCTGTCAGCCTTGGAACTCCAAGAAAATGTGAAATGATGTAATGTTTTATCAGAACTGCAATTTTAATTTAAACAGTGAGAACCAGAGAGTATTAAGCATTTTTGTCTTGAACATCCAACTCAGCACTGCCTTATGCTCTATGCAAGTAAGTTATTTTAGAAGTGTGTTTTCTTTTAGCAATAGCTAGAAAATTAGAAAGATCAGACTAAGTGTTTTTCTGTGATGTCAGAACTATACTACTGATTTATTTTACGTATTTCTGTGTGATCTCCAAACTCTTGACTAACACTGTCTGTGTAGTAGAAAGTATTGTCTTATGGTTTTAATTATTCATTATTAAATATTTTAAAACCTTTTAACTGTGGCTAGTTTGTGTAGAGATAATTTAAGCTTTTAAGAGTACTTGCATGCCTTTGGTAAAACTGTACAAAGCCACTCTATGCTTTGACTGTTTAGTCACATCTACCAATTGGATAATAATATTGCACAGTAATAATTGGACACCCTTTTAAGGGTACTTGAGTAGCTGATAATTATTAGTGGGTGGTGACAGCTGGTACTACCGTATAATCTGGGAAAAGGGGGCACAGCTGGAGAACCTGTGCCAGCCTTCCCCAGAAGTGCCTGTGTGGTTGTGTAAACTCTTATCTCAAAGTGTGTGTGTGTCAGCTACTTGGGCAGGGAAATGAAGCACTAGTTGGACAGAGAGGGTGCTGGAGATTTTAGCTTGCCCACTAGGCTGAGATCTGGACCCCATATCTGTGCCAGTGGGGAGTCATTGGGGACCTGGAGAGCAAGGGAGTGACCAGCCCCAGACTGACTGTGATCTCTGTGTGCTCTTAAGGGAAATTTCACTTCACTGTGTATTTGTTATCCTTTCCTCATATATGAGACGCCCTCTCTAGTGTTAGTCGTAAGGATTGATGCTCCTTGATTGCTGGGCCAGGGCACATGCATCACATATTAATTGGAGGCAGTGGTTGGGATATCCACACATATTAATTGTTTGGCAGCAGTGGGATAGCCACATCACATATTAATTAGTTGGCAAATACTAATTGGCTTGTAGTGGTGTGGGCAGAGTGATTCCTGTAGCTTGTGTACAGTGAGCTTTGAAGGTGTTTTTGTACTCTAAAACAGCCGCACAATGAATACTCAGAGTTCAGATCACAATTGTTTTATTTCTTTTGTTAGCTTAGTTAGTCAGGGTGAGTAGGCAGCATGTCAGCAGATGAGTATGGAAAGCTGACAAGGAGCCAGCTGGTGGAGATGTGCCAGACTAGGGGACTGGTGCATGGAAACCTGACTAAGACAGACCTGATTGCAGCCTTGGTTACAGTTGCATCAGAAAACAGCAACCAGGAGGACAATCAGACTGGCAGTGGAGATATAATTCCCTCGGAGAATGGACAGCTCAACCTTTCTGCAGTGGACTTAAAACTCCAGCTGGAGCTAAAGAGACTTGAGTTGGAGGCCAGGCGTGTGGAATTAGAAGCAAATGAGAGTCTGCAATGTTTACAGGCTGAGGAGAATCAGAAACTGTTACGTCTGCAAGCTGAGGAACAAGAGAGGCAGAGGCAGCATGAGAAGGAGATGCTAACTCTTCACCAGAGTCTTGGATGTAATGGGGAAGGGAGTAACTGGACCCCAGATGCACAAATTTCAGTAAATTTCTTCCGAAGTTTAAAGAGGGTGATAATTTTGATAGTTTCATTCATATGTTTGAGAGGGTATGTAAACAGTATGAAGTTGACCAAGGGCTCTGGGTACGGTTCCTGACCCCCTTACTCCATGGTAAAGCTGTAACTGTTCTGTCCAAAATGTCTGACATCGCATATTTTGCTTATACTGATGTTAAGAAATGTCTTTTAGAACTGTTTAAGCTAACACCTGAAACGTATAGGAAAACGTTTTGTGAGCATAGACGCAAGGCAGATGAAAGTGTGTGTGAATATGTTGCTGAATTGAGCACTTATTTCCATAGGTGGGTGAGTGGATGTCAGGTCACCACTTTTGAAGGGCTGGAAGAACTTTTGGTGAGGGAACAAGCCCTTGGGACTTTGCCTGAGGACATAAGGATCTGGTTAGCTGATAGACAATGTGCTACTTCAGATGAGTTGGGGAAGAAGGGAGACCTATACCTGGCAAGCAGGACAGCCCTGTACAGGAAGGGGACCCCCAGTACTGCTCATGGGTCTAAAGGAACCTGCCAGTAGCAGGGGAAGCCACTAGTCCAGGTACACGTCCAGGAGCTAGGGTTAAATGTTTTGAATGCAACCAGTGGGGCCATGTGGCATACAGTTGTCCACGGAGGCAAGGTGGGAAACCAAAGATGAGGAAGCCAGTAAGTGGGAAAGACAAAATGCCAATAGTTGGATGGCTTTTGACAACAGGGGTACTAAACTACCATCCTGCAGATGTCCTGAGAGGGAAGGATTTGGATGAGACAGTATCATGTGCTTATGCAATTACATGCGGTCAGACTAGGAGACAAGCATCTGGATCTGGTAGCCTGGGGGAGACCCAGACAGATTGCATACTTGCAGCCAGGACTGGTGAGGTGGTTACTTCAGGGAGAGATCTACTTTGTAGCAGTGAGACTGAAGGTGAACCACAGCTGCTTTTGGGTACTGATGGTCCCTTCAACAGAGTAACTGCAAAGGTAGGGGTGAGTAGTAGTACCCAGGCTGACAGTGAGGCACCACTGTCAGAGGATGCCAGACTTCCTGTGGATGGGGAGCTAGGAAGGGTTACAAGGAGAGAGTTGAGACAGGCTCAGCTCTCAGACCCTATATTGCAAGGCCTGAGGCAAGTAGCTAGGGAGGCACGTGATTCTCAAGGAAAGGGGGATCTGTATATTGGGACAAAGGGTTACTATACAGAGAGTGGACCCCTGAGGGAGGGCTAGAATGTGAGAGAGTACAGCAGTTGGCAGTGCCTAGATCCTACCATATGGTGTTTCTAGCCATAGCCCATGATATTCCCTTTGCAGGTCATAAGGGCATAACATGCACAAAGAGGCATATTATGCAAAACGTCTATTGGCCTGAAATTTCCAGAGATGTAACAGGGTACTGCAGGACCTGTGAGCAGTGCCAAAAGGTAGGCAAGGCAGGAGACAAGATGAGAGCTCCTTTGATGCCTTTGCCTGTGATTGAGGAGCCATTTCAAAGGGTAGCTATGGATATTGTGGGTCCTCTGAGTACCACAAGTTCCACAGGGAAAAAGTATATCCTAGTGGTAGTCGATTATGCTGCATGATACCTTGAGGCAGTGGCTTTGTCCTCCATTGAGGCAGAGAAGGTGGCAAATGCTTTGTTAGAGATTTTCAGCAGGGTAGGTTTCCCAAAGAAAATACTGACTGACAGAGGTGCCAATTTCATGTCAGACCTGCTGGCTTGTCTGTGGAAGTCCTGTGGGGTGAAGCACATGAAGACCACCCCCTACCATCCACAGACTAATGGTCGTGTGGAGATGTTAAACTTTACAATCAAGCCCATGCTACGGGCATTTGCAGATCAGTTTAAGAGGGAGTGGGACAAATATTTGCCCCATCTGTTGTTTGCTTACAGAGAAGTTCCCCAGGAATCCATAGGTTCTTCACCCTTTGAGTTGCTGTATGGGCACAGGGTAAGGGGACCTCTAGATTTAATTTGAGATGAGTGGGAAGATGAGTGTGAGTTTCACAAGGAGTCTGTTGTGGTATACGTCCTAGACCTCAGGACAAGGCTCATAGAACTCATGGGCTTGACCCAGGAGAACCTGGCAGAAGCCCAACAACAGAAAAAGGTGTGGTATGACAGGAATACTCAAGCTAGAAAGTATGCTGTGGGGTAGCAGATAATGGTTCTCATTCCTGTCAGACACAACAAGCTGCAAGCAGCTTGGGTGGGACCCTGCAAGGTGGTAAGAAAGGTAAGTGATGCTAACTACATGGTGGAACTGCTTGGCACATGGCAGTGGCACAAATTGTACCATGTTAACATGATGAAACCTTACCATGACAGGGTGGCCCTTGTGCTGAGCATTTTCAGTGGATTGCAGGAGGAGTCTGAGGGAGATCTGGGGACTGATCTACTCAGTGAGGCTCAGGCTGACACCTCAGTGGAAGGGGAAGCAATGTCCCAGCAGCTATCTCCTACCCAGGTTTGAGAAATCCGAGCAGTGTTGCAGGAATTTGGGGACATGTTCACTGGGAAACCAGGGTGCACCTACCTAGTGCAGCACCAGGTGGATACAGGACCCCAAAGGCTGATTAGGCAGGCCCCTTATAGAGTGCCTGAGAGAGTCAAACAGACTCTGAGGGTGGCGGTACAGGAGATGTTTGAAATAGGGGTGATTCAAGAGTCCAACAGTCTCTGGGCCTCCCCAGTGGTGCTGGTGCCAAAGAGAGATGGCAGCACCAGGTTCTGTGTGGACTACAGGAAACTAAATAGTCACATAGAGTTAGATGCTTACCCCATGCCTAGGACAGATGAGGCACTAGAGCAGCTGGGTGGGGCTAAATATCTTACAGCCATTGATCTTATTAAGGGTTACTGGCAGGTGCCCTTGACCCCTAGTGCTAGAGAGAAGTCAGCCTTTATGACTCCTTTTGGCTTGTATGAGTTCACAAAGGTGCCCTTTGGGATGAAGAATACCCCAGCAGCTTTCCAGAGGCTGGTAGATAATATCCTAGCAGGAACAGGAGGGTTTGCCCTTGCTTACCTGGATGATATTGCCATCTACAGCCATTCCTGGCCAGAGCATCTTCAACATGTCAGGGAGGTGCTGGGCAGACTACAGAGGGCAGGGTTGATCTTTAAGCCGAGCAAATGTCAGGTGGGTATGGCGGAGGTCTCCTACCTAGGACATAGAGTGGGGAGTGGTAAGATAAGGACAGAACCTGCCAAAGTGGAAGCCATGCAGACATGGCCTGCACCTGTTACTAAAAAGCAGGTGAGGGCATTTTTAGGGACAGCAGGGTAATACAGAAAGTTTGTCCCCAGTTATAGTACCATAGCTGCTCCCCTAACAGACCTGAAAAGGAAGAATAGGCCAGATAAGGTAGTGTGGACCCCAGCATATGAGCAGGCATTCCAGAAGCTTAAAAAAGCTTTGTGAGGACCCCCTGTGTTAGCCAGTCCAGATTGCAGCAAATAATTTGTTGTGCAGGTGGATGCTTCAAACCATGGGGTGGGGGCTGTACTTAGCCAGATTTCTTCAGAGGGAAAAGAGCACCCAGTGGTTTATCTCAATCATAGGCTCCAACCCAAGGAGGAATGCTATGCAGCTGTAGAAAAGGAATGTCTAGCCATAGTGTGGGCACTGCAGAAACATCAGCCTTATCTGTAGGGAAGGAAATTCACTGTTATGACAGATCACAACCCCCAAACATGGTTAAACAGAGCCAGCCAGTAAAATGTCAAGTTGCTAAGATGTAGCCTAGGGTTGCAAGCATATGATATATCAGTGCAGCACCACAGTGGGGTTAGCAATGCCAATGCAGATGGCTCTCAAAACAGGGAATGGGGTGAGGTACACTCAGATAGAACTAACCCTAAACTAGCTTGAATTCTCCGGGGGGGGGTGAAGACTGGTAGAGATGGGTGAAGGCTGCCAGCCTAGTCAAATAGAATTTGGTACATAATTCTATCATTTGAAAATATGAATGCTGAAATACAAGCGTGTCTTCTTAAATGAAAGAATATGCTGTGAAATTTTGAACTTAAAACAATGTAGCAACATTGGCCTCTGCTGTAAAGAAAGCTAAGTCAAGCATTTCTTGTTGATCCTTTGAAATTAAAATTATTTCATCACTGCCTTTGATGTTTACAAGTCAGCTCCAGTCTGGCTAGATAAAGGCTTCCTGCCTATTGCTAAAGTTATTGACCAGAACTGACATGTGGAATGTCCTTTATTGCTCTAAGTGTAAAAGAATGTAAATGCAGTTTCTGTCATCCTGGGAACATCAGGAAAGTGTGAAATGATGTAATGTTTTATCAGAACTGCAGTTTCAATTTAAACAGTGAAAACCAGAGAGTATTGAGCATTTTTGTCTTTAACATTCAACTCAGCACTGCCATATGTTCTATATAAGTAAGTATTTTAGAAGTGTGTTTTCTTTTAGCAATAGCTAGAAAATTAGAAAGATTAGACTAAGTATTTTTCTGTGATGTCAGAACTGTACTACTGATTTATTTTAAGTATTTATGTGTGAGCTCTGAACTCAACTAGCACTGTCTGTGTAGTAGAAAGTATTGTCTTGTGGTTTTAATTATTCATTGGGCAGGATTCATGAATCCTCCATGTAAGACTTAATAAGTCTTACACGGAGGCTGCAGTTGAACAGTATGACATCAGCGAGCCATGAATATTCATAAGGGCATGCTGACTCATCAGTAACTCTTACACAGACTGAGTATGAAAGCAGGGGCGTGTCCAACTGCTGAGCAGTCTAAATGGTCACGCCCCTGCAAGTTGTTACAAAGCACAATGTCAGCACACAAGAGCAAGGTCGCTCAAATGTACTTGCACCCAACAGCACACTCCCTGACACTGGAAACCCCAATCAAAGTTATAAAACGTAAAATATTATTTTTTTATTTTTAATCCACGATATAGCTGCCTGCATACCTCTCAACCTCTTAGAATAAGAAATCTGGACAAAGCCATTAAAAAAACTGGTACAAATAGGGACATGTTTTAAATATTGCTCTTACAAATTAGAAAGTTGATAGAATAACAGGTTTTGCATTAGTATGCATGTTTTGTATGATATGAAGTCTAAAACTCAAATGTCTGTCATTATTTTCTAACTTCAATCTTTAATAATTTGCCAGAAAGCCACAATTTTATGAAAAATGGACCAAAAATATAAGGCAAAAATTTGGACATTCTGCAAAAATCTGTACAGTTGAGAGGTATGGCTGCCCGTATTTGCACGTGTGTGTGCGGGTGTGCCCATTGCCTAACCACAGTTAGCAATTGTGACAGCGAATAGCATATAAGAACTAATTATTCAAATTCTGCCAAGGAACAGTAGTGTAATGGTAGAGCATTAGCCCAAAGAGTAGGCATTCAAGGTTTGAGTCCCACCACTACCCTTCTTATTTTTTTTATATTCCAAATCAGTATATGAAATAATACCTAACATATATGATTAAAATATTATAAAAAGCAGAGAAATGGCCAATTTATTATTGAAGAAAATATATATTTTAAAGGCTCTGGATTTAAGCAGTGCTTTACCCAGCTAAATAGGGTTGCCCAAAGTTTAGCAGCACTTTATCCAGTGCAATGTGTATGTGCGGACGTGCTCGCCGCGCCAACCAGGGCACTGTAGGGACACATATCCTACACAAGGGTATCATACAGACAGATGCCTGTCATCTGATACATGCTGTATAGCAGTAAGCCAACTATGGCATAGTCATCCACATGTACTATACTTACTATCCCGTCAGTACCACATAGGTGGTAGCCCTCAACATGTATGTTGGGTACCAATGTGTACATACAGCCTCATGTTATGTCATGTGTCCCTTGGTATCCACATATCCATAGGTATTGTGGAGTTCCAAGGTGTGTCACATGAGACATTTGAGGCCTGGATGCATATCCACAAGACGGTTGTACACCTATAAAGACTGTCTATTATTGTCAGTCGTTGTTATGTATGAACATGTCTGACATATACCCCAGGCATATACCCTCACTCACACTACTGTTAAGTAACTGTCATGGGTGTGTGTGGCAGAGATGACCCTGGCCACGGATCACGACAGTGGATGGCCCTGTCACATACGTACATATGTGACCTACGATCTGAGAAACAGCGGCACAACCTGTCAATGGCAACAAATGTATTCATGTAATATGCAGGCTTCACACCTATGTACTGATTAAGGGAACATGTACACATATATATTTGCCACGCAGATACCTGATGTGTGCAATGCACTTACTGTTGTAATCATAATATGTCATAACATAGTAAAAGCAAAACCCACACCACATTGTCCAAGAGTGAAACACACAGAGTCAGCACTTACAGGATTCATATCCCTGCCTAAGTATGTTATGATGCTAGAGAGAGACGCATTAGCACAGCGTGCTGTTTGCTTTACTGGGTGGCTTCTTTTCTCCGTCTGTATTTCTAGGGTGGTGACATCATAAGTCTTTCCAAAGAAATATACATCTTTAGTGTGTTTTCCCAGTCTTCATAAAGGCCACTCCTTTCAAACAGAATTGCACACACACACACACACACACACACACACACACACACACACACACACACACACACACACACACACACACACACACACACAGTCAGTGCTTACAGGATTCAAACCCTTATCTACATATGTTATACTACTACAGAGACATGCATTAACACGGCACACTATATGCTTTACTGTGCATTTTTCTACACCTGCTATACTTGTAGGATGCTGACATCACCAGACTTTCCAAAGAAGAATGTAACTCCTTCATTGTATCTACAGTAAGGCCACCCCTCTCAAAGGATGTGACACACATACACAACACCCCCCCCCATACACATTCAGCATTTTCAGGTTTCAAACCTCTACCTAACTATGCTATGATACTACAGAGACAGGCATTAACATGGCGCACTACATACTTTACTGGGGATTTGCCTCCACCTGCTATACTTGTAGGATGTTGACATCACCAGACTTTCCAAAGAAGAATGTAGCTCCTTCATTGTATCTACAGTCTACAAAAAGGCCACTCCTCTCAAAGGATGTGACACACATACACAACACCGCCCTACACACACATTCAGCATTTGCAGGTTTTAAACCCCTACATAACTATGTCATGATACTACAGAGACAGGCATTAACACGGTGTGCTATATGCTTTACTGGGCATTTGTCTCCACCTGCTATACTTGTAGGATGCTGACATCACCAGACTTTCCAAAGAAGAATGTAGCTCCTTCAGTATGTCTACAGTCTACAAAAAGGCCACTCCTCTCAAAGGATGTGACACACATGCACAACACCCCCCTACACACACACATTCAGCATTTGCAGGTTTTAAACCCCTACATAACTATGTCATGATACTACAGAGAGAGGCATTAACACGGTGCACTATATGCTTTACTGGGCATTTGTTTCCACCTGCTATACTTGTAGGATGCTGACATCACCAGACTTTCCAAAGAAGAATGTAGCTCCTTCACTGTATCTACAGTCTACAAAAAGGCCACTCCTCTCAAAGGATGTGACACACATACACAACACCCCCCTACACACACATTCAGCATTTGCAGGTTATAAACCCCTACATAACTATGTCATGATACTACAGAGACAGGCATTAACACGGCGCACTATATGCTTTACTGGGCATTTGTCTCCACCTGCTATACTTGTAGGATGCTGACATCACCAGACTTTCCAAAGAAGAATGTAGCTCCTTCATTGTATCTACAGTCTACAAAAAGGCCACTCCTCTCAAAGGATGTGAGACACATACACAACACCCCCCTACACACACATTCAGCATTTGCAGGTTTTAAACCCCTACATATCTATGTCATGATACTACAGAGACAGGCATTAACACGGCGAGCTATATGCTTTACTGGGCATTTGTCTCCACCTGCTATACTTGTAGGATGCTGACATCACCAGACTTTCCAAAGAAGAATGTAGCTCCTTCAGTATGTCTACAGTCTACAGAAAGGCCACTCCTCTCAAAGGATGTGACACACATGCACAACACCCCCCTACACACACATTCAGCATTTACAGGTTTTAAACCCCTACATAACTATGTCATGATACTACAGAGACAGGCACTAACACGGCACGCTATATGCTTTACTGGGCATTTGTCTCCACCTGCTATACTTGTAGGATGCTGACATCACCAGATTTTCCAAAGAAGAATGTAGCTCCTTCATTGTATCTACAGTCTACAAAAAGGCCACTCCTCTCAAAGGATGTGACACACATACACAACACCCCCCCTACACACACATTCAGCATTTGCAGGTTTTAAACCCCTACATAACTATGTCATGATACTACAGAGACAGGCATTAACACAGCGCGCTATATGCTTTACTGGGCATTTGTCTCCACCTGCTATACTTGTAGGATGCTGACATCACCAGACTTTCCAAAGAAGAATGTAGCTCCTTCAGTATGACTACAGTCTACAAAAAGGCCACTCCTCTCAAAGGATGTGACACGCATGCACAAACCACCCCTACACACACATTCAGCATTTGCAGGTTTTAAACCCCTACATAACTATGTCAAGATACTACAGAGACAGGCATTAACACAGCGCGCTATATGCTTTACTGGGCATTTGTCTCCACCTGCTATACTTGTAGGATGCTCACATCATCAAACTTTCCAAAGAAGAATGTAGCTCCTTCATTGTATCTACAGTCTACAAAAAGGCCACTCCTCTCAAAGGATGTGACACACATACACAACACCCCCCTACACACACATTCAGCATTTGCAGGTTTTAAACCCCTACATAACTATGTCATGATACTACAGAGACAGGCATTAACACAGCGCACTATATGCTTTACTGGGCATTTGTCTCCACCTGCTATACTTGTAGGATGCTGACATCACCAGACTTTCCAAAGAAGAATGTAGCTCCTTCAGTATGTCTATAGTCTACAAAAAGGCCACTCCTCTCAAAGTATGTGACACACATGCACAACACCCCCCTACACACACATTCAGCATTTGCAGGTTTTAAACCCCTACATAACTATGTCATGATACTACAGAGACAGGCATTAACACGGCAAGCTATATGCTTTACTGGGCATTTGTCTCCACCTGCTATACTTGTAGGATGCTGACATCACCAGACTTTCCAAAGAAGAATGTAGCTCCTTCAGTATGTCTACAATCTACAGAAAGGCCACTCCTCTCAAAGGATGTGACACACATGCACAACACCCCCCTACACACACATTCAGCATTTGCAGGTTTTAAACCCCTACATAACTATGTCATGATACTACAGAGACAGGCACTAACACGGCACGCTATATGCTTTACTGGGCATTTGTCTCCACCTGCTATACTTGTAGGATGCTGACATCACCAGACTTTCCAAAGAAGAATGTAGCTCCTTCATTGTATCTACAGTCTACAAAAAGGCCACTCCTCTCAAAGGATGTGACACACATACACAACACCCCCCCTACACACACATTCAGCATTTGCAGGTTTTAAACCCCTACATAACTATGTCATGATACTACAGAGACAGGCATTAACACAGCGCGCTATATGCTTTACTGGGCATTTGTCTCCACCTGCTATACTTGTAGGATGCTGACATCATCAAACTTTCCAAAGAAGAATGTAGCTCCTTCATTGTATCTACAGTCTACAAAAAGGCCACTCCTCTCAAAGGATGTGACACACATACACAACACCCCCCCACACACACATTCAGCATTTGCAGGTTTTAAACCCCTACATAACTATGTCATGATACTACAGAGACAGGCATTAACACAGCGCGCTATATGCTTTACTGGGCATTTGTCTCCACCTGCTATACTCGTAGGATGCTGACATCACCAGACTTTCCAAAGAAGAATGTAGCTCCTTCAGTATGTCTACAGTCTACAAAAAGGCCACTCCTCTCAAAGGATGTGACACACATGCACAACACCCCCCTACACACACATTCAGCATTTGCAGGTTTTAAACCCCTACATAACTATGTCAGGATACTACAGAGACAGGCATTAACACGGCGCGCTATATGCTTTACTGGGCATTTGTCTCCACCTGCTATACTTGTAGGATGCTGACATCACCAGACTTTCCAAAGAAGAATGTAGCTCCTTCAGTATGTCTACAGTCTACAAAAAGGCCACTCCTCTCAAAGGATGTGACACACATGCACAACACCCCCCTACACACACATTCAGCATTTGCAGGTTTTAAACCCCTACATAACTATGTCATGATACTACAGAGACAGGCATTAACACTGCGCGCTATATGCTTTACTGGGCATTTGTCTCCACTTGCTATACTTGTAGGATGCTGACATCACCAGACTTTCCAAAGAAGAATGTAGCTCCTTCATTGTATCTACAGTCTACAAAAAGGCCACTCCTCTCAAAGGATGTGACACACATGCACAACACCCCCCTACACACACATTCAGCATTTGCAGGTTTTAAACCCCTACATAACTATGTCATGATACTACAGAGACAGGCATTAACACGGCGCGCTATATGCTTTACTGGGCATTTGTCTCCACTTGCTATACTTGTAGGATGCTGACATCACCAGACTTTCCAAAGAAGAATGTAGCTCCTTCATTGTATCTACAGTCTACAAAAAGGCCACTCCTCTCAAAGGATGTGACACACATACACAACACCCCCCTACACACACATTCAGCATTTGCAGGTTTTAAACCACTACATAACTATGTCATGATACTACAGAGACAGGCATTAACACGGCGCGCTATATGCTTTACTGGGAATTTGTCTCTACCTGCTATACTTGTAGGATGCTGACATCACCAGACTTTCCAAAGAAGAATGTAGCTCCTTCATCGTATCTACAGTCTACAAAAAGGCCACTCCTCTCAAAGGATGTGACACACATACACAACTCCCCCTTACACACACGTTCAGCATTTGCAGGTTTTAAACCCCTACATAACTATGTCATGATACTACAGAGACAGGCATTAACACGGCGCGCTATATGCTTTACTGGGCATTTGTCTCCACCTGCTATACTTGTAGGATGCTGACATCACCAGACTTTCCAAAGAAGAATGTAGCTCCTTCGGTATGTCTACAGTCTACAAAAAGGCCACTCCTCTCAAAGGATGTGACACACATGCACAACACCCCCCTACACACACATTCAGCATTTGCAGGTTTTAAACCCCTACATAACTATGTCATGATACTACAGAGACAGGCATTAACACGGCGCGCTATATGCTTTACTGGGCATTTGTCTCCACCTGCTATACTTGTAGGATGCTGACATCACCAGACTTTCCAAAGAAGAATGTAACTCCTTCATTGTATCTACAGTCTACAAAAAGGCCACTCCTCTCAAAGGATGTGACACACATGCACAACACCCCCCTACACACACATTCAGCATTTGCAGGTTTTAAACCCCTACATAACTATGTCATGATACTACAGAGACAGGCATTAACACGGCGCGCTATATGCTTTACTGGGCATTTGTCTCCACCTGCTATACTTGTAGGATGCTGACATCACCAGACTTTCCAAAGAAGAATGTAGCTCCTTCCTTGTATCTACAGTCTACAAAAAGGCCACTCCTCTCAAAGGATGTGACACACATACACAACACCCCCCTACACACACATTCAGCATTTGCAGGTTTTAAACCCCTACATAACTATGTCATGATACTACAGAGACAGGCATTAACACGGCGCGCTATATGCTTTACTGGGCATTTGTCTCCACCTGCTATACTTGTAGGATGCTGACATCACCAGACTTTCCAAAGAAGAATGTAGCTCCTTCAGTATGTTTACAGTCCACAAAAAGGCCACTCCTCTCAAAGGATGTGACACACATGCACAACACCCCCCTACACACACATTCAGCATTTGCAGGTTTTAAACCCCTACATAACTATGTCATGATACTACAGAGACAGGCATTAACACGGCGTGCTATATGCTTTACTGGGCATTTGTCTCCACCTGCTATATTTGTAGGATGCTGACATCACCAGACTTTCCAAAGAAGAATGTAGCTCCTTCATTGTATCTACAGTCTACAAAAAGGCCACTCCTCTCAAAGGATGTGACACACATACACAACACCCCCCTACACACATTCAGCATTTGCAGGTTTCAAACCCCATACCTAACTATGTTATGATACTACAAAGACAGGCATTAACACGGTGCACTATATGCTTTACTGGGTGCTTTCTTTTCACCTGCCACATTTGTAGGTTGCAGATATCTTCTGACTGGTCATGGTAATGTCTGCAGCAATTGCAGGAATGAGCCATGTGTGTTGGAAGGTGTCCAATAGCTCTGTGTGAGTCAGCTGGATAGGTGTATGTGTGATTGTATGTTTGGCCATGGGATATCTTCTGTGTCCCTGCTACACAGATGCACAATGGACTGTACATATATGGGCTATCTTGTGTGACCTACTTTTCACATGCACAGTATTCAATTTGGACATGTTGCACATGCCAGACACACTCTGTCTCGGTGTGTACATGCCCTAGGGCAGATAGCCTAGGATCAGACTCTGCACCTATGATAATGTTCAGGATTCACACCTGCTTATTGATGATACCCTTTGCAGGTGTTTATCTCTTCGTTTCCCCACTTTCTATGAACAACTTAGGTATCTGCAGCAAAGATGTGATTATGACAGGGGTGCAACTATATTGTATATGTGTCTATTGTCATATAGCTGTGTGCATGGGCCAGATTACTGGATAGCGTGTGGTTCCTGGGTTGACACCTGTAACTGCCTGGACCATTGCTATACTCTGACATGGCCTATGTGTGTGAGCATGCCCAGTGTAACCTTTCAGAATGTTGCTGACTGAGTTCCACTACCATAGTTGATTTATTCAATGTTTTACCTGTAGCTAAAAGGCTTGTAGTCTGCTCATCTGCAAAATAAAACACCCCTGTCAGTCTCGAACCCCAGACCTTGGATACACTAGACTGCATGAATTATTACTAAGCCACAGCAGATATAAAATAATTTGATGTTGTAATAAATATATCATTCCTTACAATGAAGGAATGTAAAGGAATAATAGAAAGACCATTAGACAAAGCCTGTTCTGTGAATCCTTAACAGCCAGTGTTGTGGAATTGCATTACATGACAGTGATAAGAGAAGCAGTCATTCTAGCAAACAATAACGTTACAGAGGCACTTTACAAACCACACACAGTATCAGGGCACTACAAACACTAGCATATCTGAGTGGGGCAGACGCCATAGCTCTTAAATATGGTCTATGCAAGTTCATGATTGTGCAATGTATGTTAGCTGTGTCAGTCTCACTCCCTCTAGAAAGTATTGCCGCCATGTATAGAGGTGAGGTATTACACAATGAATACTGATATTAATAACAGTAGACACTGCTTGCAACTGCAGCCACTGACATTTTTTTTTGTCAGTTTTTTAAGTATTCACTTCTCTTAGTTAACTCCAGTGTTGCAGTGTCTCTTGACAGAAACATAATGGGCTGTTGTTTTCAGAGTTTTAAGTGCTGGGTTGGGCTGGGTTTGTGTACTGCCTGTGTGATTGCCTGATTCTGATTATTTCCACCTGCTAGCTCTGCTGACTATCCCTGGTTAACCTCCTACTGTTTGTTGTGCTTCCTTTTCCCTTTCCATTCCCTCAGGGGGGCGGACCCAGTGTGCACCTTCTATTTCTTGACTTTAGCTAGGATACCTACTGACACACCTCTTCCAGTGATGAGCAACTGACAGCTAACACATGCCACTCTGCTCCAATGAGATTAGCTTCTTTCATACATACCCCCCTCATGATGTCACCTATATCCTACTCTGTTACTCCTCTTATCCTAGTCTTACATTCCACTGACTGTGCTCATTTGCTATGTAGACTTGGGATTCACTATCCTTACCCTCATTTGCATAGGATTGCCTACTAATGCTTGGTTACATCTCTTAGACTGGGTTCCCTCCTTAGCAACCCCTACTCGGTAGCCATGTTGTCTTCAGCCTGCCATTGCCTTGCATTGTACATTACAAATTCACATAAAATCCACATTTGTGGATTTTTATTATTAGTTTTCTGTTTTTTAGAGCACAGCCCTTTAGTGCAATGCTGCGCTACGCTTAAACATCGGAAATCGGACAAAAAAAAATAAATACATTTTTTTTTCATTTTGCACCAGGAAACATTGCCAATGGCCATATATTTGGCCATTGGCATGCTTCCTCTACTGGATGCAACCTTTATTTAGAGCTGTCACAGCTCCGTTTTGCTATTTGCAGAATGGTACTTAGTTGTCAACTGAGTACATTTCTGCAGATAACACTACTCTTACTCGGACAGGTTCAGGTTTCCTGAATCTAAAATCTACCTCATTTGCATGCCTTTCAGCTGCAATTGAGGTAATTTGCATGTCCCGGCCCTGTCCGTGTAAGAGATGTGTTAGGAGCTCTCTTGCACACTCCTGCAGGCTGTTCCTGGATCGCTCGTCAGACATGATGGCTGCATGGAGTCTTACTCTACTCTTAGACTCCGTGCAAGCCATTGTGAATCCAGCCCATTATTAAACATTTTAAAACCTTTTAACTGTGGCTGATTTGTGTAGAGATAATTTAAGCTCTTAAGAGTACTTGCATGCCTTTGGTAAAACTGTACAAAGCCACTCTAATAAGCTTTGACTGTTTAGTCACATCTACCAATTGGATAATAATATTGCACAGTAATAATTGGACACCCTTTTAAGGGCCTTTGAATAGCTGATAATTATTAGTGGGTGGTGGCAGCTGGTACTACTGTATAGTCTGGGAAAAGGGGGCACAGCTGGAGAACCCGTGCCAGCCTTCCCCAGAAGTGTCTGTGTAGTTGTGTAAACTCTTATCTCAAAGTGTGTGTGTGTCAGCTACTTGGGCAGGGACACAAAGCACTGGTTGGACAGAGAGGGTGCTGGAGATTTTTAGCTTGCCCACTAGGCTGAGATCTGGACCCTATAGCTGTGCCAGTGGGGAGTCTTATTGGTGACTTGGGGAGCAAGGGAGCGACCAGCCCTGGACTGACTGTGATCTCTGTGTGCTCTTAAGGGAAATTGCACGTTACTGTGTGTATTTGTTATCCTTTCCTCATATATGAGACGCCCTCTCTGGTGTTAGTGGTGAAGATTGAGGCTCATTGATTGCTGGGCCAGGGCACGGGCATCACAATGAGTATAAGGTCAAGGATGTTTGTACCCCTGCTAGGGGAATGGACCAACTTTTCCAGGATGTTGGTATTAACAAAGTTTAGAAATTGGTGGGCTTGTCTATTAGAAGTGGTGTAGGATTCACAACCTATGTTGAGGTAGGTGAGACAGGGTCTATATTATATGTTCAAAGTTTGAAAACTTTAAACGTTAAATAATCAAATTTCAACATCAAGATCGAACATATATGGTTTGCTAAAGGGCTTAGCAGTGGAAGTATTGGATACAGCATTACTATGTGTAGCTCTGGGGGGTGTTTAATGGAGTGTTTGAGGACATTTTCTTTGTACTGTGCAGGAGGTCTTAGTGTTTTAAAAAGGCTACCTGTAAGTGCCTCATCATAAGTAGTTTTACATGTAGGGTCTTTACCATGTGCAGCAGGCATGGTGAAAGTGTCACTGACAACCTCTATAGGATTAAATTTGGTTGTATAAGAAAGTTTTGTCTCCATCTTTAAAGTGTATTTACACTTCTCCCATACTTTATCTGTTTTATTAAGAATAAGTGTAGTGTCAGTGTACATGAGACAATTGCTACAATGCCACAGAATACTCCTCTCAACCAGACTGGCCACAGAGAGAGTCAGGAAGTGCATATCCATGCACTGCAGCAAGAGAATGTAGTGGAATCTAGGATATCGAAAAACAAAGTTCAGCAAACAAAAAGATGCCCAATGCTGAGAATAAGAACACTTTATTTCCAAAAAACAGATGAAGACAAATAAAAACAGGTAAGTGCTTTCATGATTGTTCGCTTCTTCAGACCTTAACAAACAGTATGAGAAAACAGGCCTTTAAATACAAAAGGCTTTCAATTATTTAAAAACAATTAAAATTGTTAAGTGTTAACACTTATCAGTGTACTAAGCCTCTCTTCTTTAGGAGAGAATTTAAAGCAACAGCACTATTCAAACTAGGTGGCACATATGCTTTAAAGTTGACACTCCAGTTTAACTCCGCAAGTTCAGTCTCATTGCTCAAATCCCCCTCCCTTAAACTTTCATTTAATTTCTGTAGTACCAAGAACTTAAAGCTGTGACTCATACCAGCTTCAGATACATGTTTCGCTAATGCATGCGTTAGTTTATTATTTCGTATATCACTCTGATGCTGCAGAATCCTGTCTTTAAACATATGATTTGTCTTCCCTATATAAAATGAATCACATGCATTACACTTAGCCATATAGACCAGAATTTTCATACAACAGCCTGCATAAAAGGACAGATGCATAGGTTCCATGCTTAATGGATGCATAATCAATTGTGTAGACCATATATAACTACATGCCTTACAAGACCGGCATGCATAAGTGCCCTTATGCTGGGTGGTGAGGTGCCTATATGGTTCAGTGTGCTTATAACAGAGTTGCTGTTTTAAGTTCTTGGTATTTTGAAAGCAAAACTTAGGAACTGGTTCTATATGTTCACTAATAGAGTGATCAGTCATCAGGATGGACCAATTTTTCTTTATGAGTTCACACACTTTATTAACCTCTGCTGAATAGGTCAAACAGACCCTGTTTACACCCTTGGTGCTGTTAGCATCTGTGTCCCTCACTATACTTGAGGAGCTGTCAGGGAAGTAGGGTTTTACTTTAACACCAGCCAATGTATTCAGTTTTCTAATTTCCTTATCTATCTCACTGTCCTTATAGCCCCTCTTCAATAGATCTGCCTTTATCACCCTTAAAGCTTGTTCCAAAGAATCAGCATTAGTATGCAATCTTATGCACCTAAGAACCTGATTTTTAATCACATTTCTAGTAACATGGGATGGATGCATACTAGAACGAGGTAAGATGTTATTTTTCCTGCATGGTTTCCTGTACATTTTAATGGACATGTTACCTAACATATCTTTGCTCACAGTAATGTCTAAAAATCAATAATGTCAACAGAGTAATGCAGAGAAAAGAAGGTGGCTTCTCTAACTCTAAGGTTAGCATGATCTGTGCCCTGTTAGACCTGATCTTAGAGGAATAATGTGTTTCTCTTTGAGTCAGAATACTTTCTACAAGTTGTAGGGGTAGCAATGGGCACAGTGTGTGCCAACACATATGCAAACTTAGTTTTAGCCATTTGGGAGCTAGAATGTGTCTTTAGCAAAGATCTATATAAAACACATGTTATGTTTTATAAGTGATTTGTGGATGACATCTTTTTTGTCTGGGATGGTACTATGGACGAGGTTCAAGCCTTTGTGGACATTCTCTGCATTAATCTGATAGATAAGGAAATTAGAGAACTGAATACATCGGCTATGTTTAAGGACAGGATTCTGCAGCATCAGAGTGATATACGAAATAATAAACTAACAAATGCATTAGCGAAACATGTATCTGAAGCTGGTATGAGTCACAGCTTTAAGTTCTTGGTACTACAGAAATTTAATGAAAGTTTAAGGGAAGGGGATTTGTGCAATGAGACTGAACTTGCTGAGTTAAAATGGATTGTCAGCTTTAAAGCATATGTGCCACCTGGTTTGAATAGTGCTATTGCTTTAAAGCCTCTCCTAAAGAAGACAAGCTTAGTACACTGATAAGTGTTAACACCTAACAATTTTAATTGTTTTTAATTAATTGGACGCTTTTTGTATTTAAAGGCCTGTTTTCTCATACTATTTGTTAAGGTCTGAAGAAGCAAGCAGTCGTGAAAGCCCTTACCTATTTTTATTTGTTTTTATCTGGCTTTTTTTGGAATTAAAGTGTTCTTAACTCTCAGCACTGGGCATCTTTTTGTTTGCTGAAGTGCATATCCATGGTTACTGATCTACTAGGAAGGAGTGATGGAAAGTTAAATACTGAATAGGTTAATAAGACAAGGAACTAGTTGAGCAACTCCCATCTGTGTGCAAACTAGATGCTCTAGTAATTAAAAAAAATCTGTATAGACAGTAATGCCACAAGAGTATAGACCACAAACCTTCCTAATATAAAAATAACTGGTTTGAAGCCCAAGTGCTTAATCCACGACAAAGACACTTAGAATAACAGACACAATAAGCCTTCACCAGAGGTTTCCAGCTAAGAAGGGTGAAGGCTACCATCTCCTGCTACAAAAGTGTAGATTACAAACCTTTCTAATGTAAAATAACTGGTTTGGAGCTCAAGTGCTTAAATCAGAACAAAGACACTTAGCATAACAGGCACAATAAGGTTTCAGCTGGAATTCCAGCTCAGAAAGGTAGCGGCCATCCTCTTCTCCCACAAGAGTGTAGACCACAAACCTTCTTAATGCAAAATAACTGGCCTGGAGCCCAAGTGCTTAAACCAGAGCTAGGACACTTTTGAATAACAGAAACAATAAGCCTTCAAGCAGCAAATCCCAAATCAGAAAGGTATAAGCTCCTTATCCTGCAACAAACTTTCCTTATGTAATATAATCAATTTGAATCCCAAGTGCTTAAATCAAAACTAAAAGGTTTAGAATAGCAGTTACAACGTAATCCATCTACTAACAAGCAGTAGTAAATTCAGCAGATTAAATGCAAATGAACACTTTAAGAACATGCAGCAAAAATCTAAATAAAGTAGGTAGAAGCACAAATACAGTAAAAGTAGTTGAATAAAGTGTGATTGTTTTAGTAAGTGGGAAGGGAGGAAAAAGAAGGTGATTCAAGTCTAAGAAACCAAGGGGTAGGCCTTCCCAACAGTGCACAGTAGATTGAGCTGATGAGATGGGACTGGGAGAAGTGTCCAAAATCAGATTTATAGTAAGGGCAGGCAACTTAAAACCCACCAAGTTTAAAAGTACAACAGCAGAAGTGCAGGACAGTAGGAAAAATCAAATGCAGGCAGAGATCAGCAATAGTCAGGCAGAGACAGCAAGTCAAACAAGCACTGCAGCCAGGTTACCCCAACTATGCTAACTTTTTTTTTTTAGTGGAGCTGCAAGGTGCAAGTTGTTATTTATACTATTTGGGAAAATTTGGCCAGGGCATCAGGAAACTTCCCCTACTCATGTGATCAGTACTCACATTATTGTTTTGAACATGAATACATATGCACTTTCTCTTCCTAGTGCCAAAGCTGCTGGGAGTATGGTGTGTGGGATGGAACAACAGCAGCAGCAGGAAAGAGCAGAGGTGACTGTCAGCTCAGATGTAGTTTGTAGTGTGGAGATGGAAGATTTGGAAATTCCAAATTAAGTTGCTTGAACAAAGTGAGGAGACAGCTATGGGATTCCAGGATGATATATTACAAGACTCAATAAATCAAAATGAGCCCGAGGATGAGGTTTCATGGAGGGATATCATGAGGAAATAAATAAAAGAGATGACGAAGAGAGTCCAAAAGGAAGCAGTATACAAAAGAAAATGTATGCAGAGACAGCAGCAACTATATGAGAGGGAGGGAGGAGTAAGAGAAAGGAAGAGGTCACAAAAAGAAGATTTGTTGTAAGAATACAGTGCAAACTGGGAAATGAATTAAACACGTACAAGTTAAGGGACAATGTAGTTATACCTTTGAGGACAAAAGCACAAGAGGTAAGAGAATGTATCTTAATTAAAGAAACATTTTGTGACATTTTTTGAGATATTACAAGCTATGGAGAGATTTCTATGCGAGTATGAAAAAAGGCAGACTGACATAAATGTATAATGAAAGCATCTTTTTGAGAGACTAAAAAGAATGTACATATACAACTTAGAACAGAAGTGGAAAGAAACAGACTATTTAAAAAGTATATGTAAAGAAATAATAGACATTTCTAAAGTCTATTGCAACAGAGATTTATAGACTGGGGCATGGAATTATAATGTTATTCTGAGAATAGAAATGGATGACATTGTACATATTCCACGTAGTGTAAATGTGAATAGTAGCAGTGGAGTTGTAAAATATTGAGGACAACCAAAAACATGTTATTTTTGTGGAAATGAAGGGCATTTAATTAATAACTGTGATAAGAAGAAATGTTATATGTGGTAAAACAGGGCATGAAGAAAAAAATGTGAACTGGAATGTTATAAATGTAAAAAAAACAGGGCATTTATGGTTGGATTATAAAGAAATAGATGATGAACTAAGTATTACAAATCAGACTAAAGAGAAAGACATGGAAAAGACTGAAGGTTACATAGGAATGGATGAAACCTTAGAAAAAGGAGATACTGAAAAAATAACGAAGCTGAAGAATTAAGGATAGATTCTGAAGTCGGTGATAAAGAAGATATAACTTGGGAAATGGTAAGAGGAAGAAAGAATTCTATGTGTAGAAGAGTTAAAGGCAGAAAAAGAAAACATAAAGCTATTAGTATAAAGGAAAAGAAGAAACTAAATGGTTGAAGCCTTTTATACAGGACATTAGTATAGGCTTATATCTCCTAAAGTAAGAATTGGAGAAAGGAATATTTAAGAATTCTTTCTGCGAATGTTAATAGTATGACCAATATTACTAGAAGGATGTCAGTGTTAGAATGGTATAATAAATGTGACATGGATATTATTATTTTGGAAGACAGAATGCTTTTGTCACAGGAAGAAAGACTGCAGATACGGCAATTATGGGATAGGGGAATAATATGGAACATAGGGAATGAACAGTGTTCAGGAATAGCAATTCTATGTAGAAGAGTAGTAAAAATCTTGGATATCATACTGGTTAAAATGGGAAGAACAACTAAAAAATCCTGGATGTCATAGTGGATAAATAGGGAAAAACAAATATTATGGATTTTAGATGGCAAAAAACAAGTGTACAGAACCATTGCTATATGTGCATATGTAACTAGTAAAGAAAGAGAGAACTTTTTTCAGAAAATGCTGGAATATGTGTTTATAAACATGGTGGCTATAATAATTACAGGATATTTCAACTGTGACTTATGAGGAAAGAGGAAATGAGGTTGAAAATATATTGGAAGTAATAAAATGTGGAATATTAACTATATGGAATAAAAAACATGGGCTTACAGAAGGTATAATATACAAACTGAACTAGGTTATTTATTGGCCATTTGGGCAGTTTTTCCATCTCTTTCATCTTTCTGGTTTAAAAGCCTGCATTTGCGCTTGGTTCCCACCTTCCCTATAACTAGTTTAGCCCAGATACAGATTCACTGTATCCAGGAAGCTTCTGTGCCCCCAACCCTTTCTGTGTTGGAGGGAAGCCTTCTAGCTTATCAGTGGGAGTGGTAAGCACTAGGTAGCCTATCTACAACAAGATCCAGATACAGATTCTTAGTTTTAGCACTTGAATTTGTTTATCCATACTCAGCACTTGTTCAGAACTTGTTGTAAGCACTAAATAAGCTACAAATTACTACAGCACTCATCCTTCCTCATTACCTAGAGGAAAACAGTTTTGGTACTTACTTTCCTCACTTGCTTAGAAAAAAAACAGCTCTTGTACTCACTTTCCTCACTTGTCTAGAAGAAATTTTTTTTTTATTCAGGCATGTCCAAGAGTCAGCTGCCAGTGTTCTCTCCTGTCTATGTGATGAATCTGGGCATCTTGGGGCAATGTAGCAATTGCCTCATGTACACAGACAACCCTCTCCTCCTATCACCCAACACTACAACCTGTGAGAGATGCACTTATCCAGCCAAACTGGAGGTAAAGCTCTCTCCAACCAAGACTGAACTTGATAGTCAAGAGGAGAAGGTAAACACTTGCATCACACAACAGACATCACATAGTCCCACTAAATCTACACCACCAAATTCTACACATAGAAAGACAAAAACATTCACGGAGGCTCTCAGTAATAATCTGCTCAAGCAACAGAGATCTCCAAAGTAGAAACTCATGCAACCTCCCACCACCAACACAACCCAAATGACACATAGCCCACAGACTCAGTGTGCTACTCAACCACAGCCCATAAGGTAAAACAACGTACCCAACACACTAGTCATAGGTGACTCTATTGTCAGGCACATTGATGTCCCACTCACCAGGCTAAACAAGGAGAAGGTCACTGTCAGCTGCCTGTCGGGTGCCAGGATCTGCCACATAACCCACGCACTTAGGTCACTCCACAACAAGTACAAATATGACTCTGTGATTGTCCATGTTGGTGTGAACAACCTGAGTCATACCTCCCTGGACTACATGAAAAGAGACATGGAAGAACTCTCTGATCGTGTAGCCCAGGCAGGTATTACCCTAGCCCTGAGTTGCATCCTGCCATCGCCCAGAATGATACCGCAGTACAAGGACAAAATGATTGACTTCAACAATTGGCTAAGTTTCTGGTGTCATTCTAAGGGGATCCAGTATCTGTCTGCCTGGGACGACATGGTTGACAGACCACGATGCTTTGCCAGAGATGGCCTGCACCTGTCACTCCAGGGATTCCGGATACTGGCAAAGGCTCTTGTTGCCCCTATAGTGCCTTTTTTAGGCAAGGTTCAAATGACAAATTCACCACCATAATAGGAACAGGCAAGCAAAAACTGAGGGTGATGCTACTCAATGCTAGAAGTCTAAATCTCAAAATACACTCACTCAAGGCACTCCTTAAAATGGAGAACATCGATTTCTGTGCAGTGACTGAGACCTGGTTTAAGGCTCCAGAGAGCACCCCTGCATTACCAGGCTATAACTCATACCACACTTTTCGGCCATCTAACCTGGACCGGAACACCAAAGGTGGAGGTGTGTCCATATTCATTAAGGATATCCACACCTCCAGGCTAGTTGCTCAGCATAATGCAGCCAAGGTTATCCAAGTGCAACTAACTCTGGGCAAAACTGCAATCCAAATTGTAGTTTGCTACAGATCCCCCACCATGCCTCAGGATTCCCACTCCTCTTTTCTTGATATACTGGAAAATATTAGGGTTCAACCAAACACCCTAATAATGGGTGATTTCAACTATCCCACCATTAACTGGGAAAACTACTCATGTACCAACTCCTTCACTCAGCGCTTTCTGGAATTCATAAATTCCAATGCCCAGGATCAACTTATCCACATCCCCACCAGGGGCAAGAATATCCTATACCTAGTCATTACCAACATGAATAACCGGTGTTCCACACCTGAAGTCAACTCCTTGTTGGTCAGATCCGACCATAAGCTAATCACCCTAGATATCCACATCCCGCCCCTACCCCCCCATTAAGGAAACCAGGGTAAAACATTTCTCCAAAGCCAACTTCATGCTTCTTAAGACAGAAGTGGTGAATTACATGACACCCATGCAGATGGACAATACAGTTACGACTGCTGAATCCTACACAAATACACTCTATAAGCACTTACACAAGTGCATAGATCGTGCTATCCCAAACTGAACCAAGACTCTATCCTCCAAAAAAAGGAAGCCAATCTGGTGGTCCCCTGCCATAAACAAACTCTACAACAGAAGGAAGAAATTGTTGCAAAAGACAGTAAAATCCCATGAGTGGAGGAGCTTCCTGGTCAGCCCCAGCAAGAAGCTGAGATCCCTTATAAGATCCTCCAAAGCTAGCTATGAAAACAAGATTGCCACTGATTCTAAGGACAACCACAAAGCTTTCTCACTCCGCTCCCCTCCCTACCCCCAATTCCCACCCACCCCCAGGGGTCCTACATTTAACTAGCCTCTAGACACACCTCTTACTTCTTACACCCAATCGCACTCATCCTCAAATTGTGTACCACCCTATAATTAGCCACACCTACTTACCTATTATAACCTGCCCCACCTCTCTATTTAACACACCTAAAATAATACAACCACTACCAACTCCCCCAAATCCTCACAGCACTTCCACCTACAGCATACCATCAAACCACATTCAAACTTACAACTAATTTATCATGACTACAGCTATCTTCCAGTCCCAATTGAAATTACCTATCTCCTTCTTACTATTATTCCCCCTCATCACTACTTACTTCTTAACCTCCTATGAACACTCCATAACTGTTTCCCTCTCCCTTCCATCAAAACATACCAGTACAACTGCTACATCCACAACTCCAACCTTCATACACACATCCACACAATCTATCTACCTATTTGCCAAATACCACAGGCTATTACACTACAAAGTACCAAAAACTAAAACAAAGAAAATATTCGACACCCTCCTAAAATATAAAGTTGAAAACTATTTTACACTACTCCATCTACTACTAGATGGTGACATACACCCCAACCCAGGCCCTCAAGCTACTACTACAAAAACTCACAAAAATCATATCAAACCCTTCTCTATTTCATCCACTACACACTCTAACTTATTAACCTTGGCCCATCTCAATATACGTAGCATCTGTAACAAACTTAGTCAACTCCATGCCCTATTAGATGTACACAAATTTGACATTCTATGCTTATCAGAAACTTGGCTAAAACCTTCAATTAAAGACATTGAAATCACCCCACCGGGTTACAACATTATTAGACTTGACCGTACCTCCAGGAAGGGAGGTGGAGTAGCTATTGTATATAAAACAAACCTGAAGCTTTCTCTTCTTGACCTTACCCTAACCCAAACAAATAATGCTGAAATAATCTGCTCCAAAATTCAAATTAATACTACTAAAGCAATAAACATCATCTGTGCATACCTCCCCCCTGGAAATAACATCCCTACTTTAGAACAACTTCTTGAACAACTCTCTAATAACCTCCCCCAAGAAACACTAGTCCTTGGGGACTTTAACATTGATTGGAAATCTTGTAACAATGCTACCCCTACTTCCCATATAAACCTTTATGGTTTCAAACAACTAATTGATAGTCCCACTAGAATAAATAATAAGAGCAAAAAAGAAACCACCCTAGACTGGATTCTTACCAACTCTCCCCTACAAACCTACCAAACTGGCATCCTTCCTGATGACCTTAGCGATCACTCCCTCACCTATGTCATTAGGACTAAGACTAATCTAAACTTACCTACCTCTCAGAGAACACTATATTCAAAAAAACAATTTAATCCTGAACAGTTTCAAACAGAACTTTTACATTACAACTGGACCCCTCTAAAACACCTCTCACTTAACAATGCCGTTGAACATTTCAACTCAGCATTCCTCGCAATCTTAAATCTACATGCCCCAAGTCATACCATTAGAACAAAGACCAAAACAGCACCCTGGCTAACTACTAATACTAAACAAAAAATCAAACTGAGAAATAAATCTTGGAAAAAATGGCGTTCCTCTAGAAACCCAACAGATCATGAAACCTTTAGAGAGCTTAGAAACAATACCAAAAAAGCCATCCTCTCCGATAAAAAGAATTATTACCTCGAACTTCAGCAATCCACCAAAAAGGAACCGAAAAAGTTCTGGTCTACTATCAATAATCTACTTACCCCAGGCAAAGTAGTTACACCAAACCCACAGGATTTAGACCCTGATAATCCCTCGTTAATAGCTAACAACTTCAATACCTTCTTTACTACTTCCATACAAAGTCTAGCTAACCACTTATCTCCGGATGCTTCGCAACTGCTCTTAAGTAACTTAAATAATTCCCTTCTTCCCCTCCAACTTCAACCCATACCCACCTCATACATTCAATCTCTCTTACAACAACTTAAACCCACTACCCCCTCAGCAGATAAACTTCCTGCTGAATTCCTTCAAATAGCAGCTAAATCTATTGCCTACCCTGTTTCTATCCTAATAAATAGATCCATAAAAGAAAGTATTTTTCCATCTATTTGGAAGATATCACATATCATACCCCTACACAAAGGAGGCAAATCCACTGACCTTTCTAACTATCGCCCTATAGCACTATTATCTCCACTAGCTAAAATCATGGAAAAATGTATACATAAACAACTACTTAACCATCTCCTTCAAAACAACCTACTAGCTAACACTCAACATGGATTTAGACCTTCACATAGTACTACTACTGCACTACTTTCCTTTACCAACACCATCAACTGTAACCGTAACAACAACAAACTAACCTCTTCTCTTTTTCTAGACCTGTCTAAAGCCTTCGACATGGTCAACCATACACTTCTTCTTCACATATTAAAATCCCTTGCCTTAGATTTCTCTTCCTTAACCTGGTTCTCATCCTATCTTGAAAACCGACAACAAGCAGTACTATGGAAAAATTCTCTATCTGCTCTACTACCCATCTCTCTAGGAGTACCTCAAGGATCTATACTAGGCCCACTCTTATTCTCTATCTTTATTAATGATCTTCAATCATCTATCCAAAACACTACCTGTATACAATATGCAGATGATTCCACCATTATTTGCACAGCCTCCACTCAATCTGAACTCCAGTCACTGACACAATCTACCTTTTCTACCGTCGAACAATGGTTCTCAAAAAGATGTCTACTACTCAACCCCAAGAAAACTAAACTTTTACTATTCTCACCTACCCACAAATCTTCTCAACTAAACTTTACTATTACTGCAAGTGACAACTCCCTCATCTCCCCTGACTCTACTACCAAACTGCTTGGTGTCACTATTGATAATAATCTCAGCTATGATTATCACATCAATAACACTATAAAAGCAGTTAATAAAAAGATCGGTTCACTGTACAGAATTAAACCCTTCCTTACTCCAGAAGCACGGACCACCTTAGCACAATCACATCTTATCTCTACCCTACTGTATGCTTCCTCCATTTACACTAACCTCTCTAAAAGCAACCTTAGGAAACTGTCTACATCCTACCACAACATAGCACGTTTTGCCACAGCATCTCAGTATAGAACACACCACTGTATAAACTTAAAACAGTTACACTGGTTGGAACTTCCTAATAAACTTATCTATCAACAACTAGTAGTAACACATAACATTCTATATCAACCATCTAAGACACCTGCTCTTAGTAACCTCTTGACCCCTATAATAACTTGAAACAACTGCGCTCCACCGAAAAGCTACAAGTCAACACAACCAGGATCACAAATTCTGCAGGTAACTGCCTTTTCTCCAACTCTGTAGGCAAAATATGGAATAACCTCCCCTCACACATTACTGCTCTTGGCTCCTTACATCTTTTTAAAAAACAACTTTTTTTACATCTGACCAACTTCTGGCTTTGCTCTTGTACCAACCCAGACTAATCTACTTTATTCTTTTTACTATCAGAATTCCTTATTTCAAAGCTATCTTTCTCTGTCATCACAAATGACATTACAACTGTATGACTGTACTGTTTCTACTGCTCTCAAAAAAAAAAAAAAAAAAAAAAAAAAAAAAAAAACTTTGTCTGTTATAATTATGTATATACATTTTAAAATAAGTAATTACCCTATTCTCACATAATAGTACTGTAAACAATTAATGCCTTTCTCAATACGTAGATAGTACTATGTGTTTTGTATTACTTTATCTAAACTAATATGTATGCATTGTTGCTCACTGTCTGAGTCTCACACATTTATTGTAATTGTTTAATCTCTATAACCTTATTTTAATCTGTGGAGCTTTTCTCCCCGGGCCTCCACTGAAAATGGAAATTATCCAGCTGGACTAGCCCGGTCAACAAATGTAAAATAAAATAAAAAATAAATTCTATAGCTATGTCATGAATCTCAATAGCAACACCCAGATCTGCTCTAAGTTACAGTACAATGGCATAAAAATTACAGAAACAACTGATATTGCCAACATCCTGGCAGACAGGTTCAGTGCTAACTTTACCCCTTCCCACCCCCTAAAGGGCCCATATCTATACAGGAAGAATGTAGAGTCCCTGTAATCACAACTTCACAGGTAAAAACAAAACTCTCTAAAGCCAAAAACACAGCATCCATGGGACCGGACAACATCCCAGGCTGCGTTTTACATGAACTTCAGAATGAACTGGCTCCCCACCTAAGCACCATGTTCAGTCATAGCCTCACATCAAGCTTTGTGCTCACTGAATGGCACACAGCAACAGTTATCCCACTCCACAAAGGGGAACCACCATTGATCCTGTGAACTATCGCCCTATTAACCTGACAAGCCTGGAATGTATCATCATAGAATTCATAAGCAAAGACATTGGTAACCTCAAAACTCTGGACCCCACCCAGTTCAAGTTTGTGAAAGGCAGATCTTGCCTCCTGAACTTGGTTGACTTCTTTGAGGCAGTCACCAAAGCCGTAGATGAGGGTAAGGTGGTTCACACAGCCTATTTTGACCTTGCCAAGGCTTTCAACACCATCCCCCATTCTGGAATTATAGCTAAACTAACTAAACTAGGTATAAATCCCTATGTCACAAGATGGATTGCCAACTGGCTCACTGACAGAACCCACACTGTAAAAGTTGCAGACTCCAAATCTGACTTCAAACCAGTGACAAGTGGAGTAGCACAGGGTTCAGTCCTGGGACCTCTCTTGTTTGGTATCTACTTCTCTGAAGTACAGGCTAACACAGAAAGACTATGGCTAATGAAGTTCACAGATGACTGCAAACTAGGAGCTATAGTTGAGTCCCCAAATGATGTGGACATCCTGCAGAAGGGCCTCACTAAGACAGATGCCTGGTGTCAGAGCCATGGCCTCAAACTCAATGCCAAAAATGCATTGTTATCCCCTTTGTTAAAAACTCTGTACCCATGAACTACCACATAGGCGGCAGTCTTCTTAACACCGAATGTGTGATAAGAGACCTTGGGACTCAGGTGGACAGTAGTCTCTCCTTTGATAATCACATTGCCACAGTAGTCAGGAAATCCTTCTACATGGCACATCTCATCACAAAAGGGTTCTCATCCAGGAAAAAAGAGGTCATTGTTCCCCTCTACTCAACACTCATTAGACCCATTATAGAGTACAATGCCCCTTTTGGAAAGTACCTCACAAGACATCTGCAGCAGCTGGAAAGGCCACAGTAGTACCTCACAAAGGGAATTACTGTCCTCAAACAGATGTCCTACAATGATCGTCTCAAAAAACTCCAGCTTTACTCTGTAGCATATCGCCTACTCCAAGATGATCTTTGCCTAACATATAAATCTATGTCAAACCCAGAGCTGTTGGACATGCTACACCAAAAGAAATCTCAATCCCTCTGAGCTACACGCTGTAGTGACCTAAACCTTGTCACCACAATAAACAGGACTTGCTGGAGAGATAGATTCCTGTCCCAAAGACTACCCATACTCTGGAACAAGCTACCCATCTATGTCAAGCAAAGTTCCTCATTAACACTCTTCAACAAAAATCTTGATGAGTGGATGGGAAATAGGAAATACACTCCGGGGATCACTTCTGTGGCTCTGCTCGACAGGGGCAGAGGAAATTAACTTTCTTGGGTTGGCGTAAGGCAGAGAACATTGTTGGCTAGGCTTACTTAGGCCCTTGGGCCGATAGCCTAGTACCGACCTATGAACCTATGAACCTAAATATGTATAATGGAAGAAGAAGAAACTACTATAAATTTTTTTAGATCATTTGGGAATATGGTTGGAAATATATAATAATAAGGAATATATAAATATAGGAAAAAGGTTCAAAAAGAATAAATGAAAAGGAATGGGATGAAAAAATAAATGGAAGAATTGTATCACTATCAAAGTTTTTTATGCCAACTGGTCAGAATGGTGGATTGCTTTTAACAGAAAATATAAAGATAGTTATTTATCCTAGAAAAATAAAAGGAAAAAAGAAAAGCAGGAATATAATAAAAATATATAAAGATAAAATGATTAACTTAGAAACAATCATAAAAATTATTATGAAAAGGAAAAAGAGATTTATAAGAAAAATATGAGAAAACTAAAGAACTATTGTATAAACCAAAGTATTTTTCACAAGGGAGAAGAGAAGCTGTTTCACCTTATTCAAGCAAGGTAGTAAAGGAGGATAACAGCATAATAAGAGAAATGAAAGATAAGGAAGGTAATATAAAAAAGTCAGCAACAAATTATGGACATGTATGTATAAGAGATCTTTAGCAAAAACATGATACAACGAAAGTAAGACTTTTTATTTAGCAAAATAACAGAAAACTTGGAAAAGGGATTGCATTATATGAATTAGAAAACATATTTAAACAGTTAAGTTTAGAATCAGTATCGGGCCCAGATGGTATTTGATCTGAAATGTATAACAATCTAGAAAGATGGCAGAAAAACTATTTAATATGTGCATTTAAGGAATAGTTAAGGAAAGTATTAAAATATAAGGAATTGTGTAGTAGAGTATTAAAATTCATATGGAAAAGGGAGAAAAATAAAATATAAAAAAATAATACAGACTACAAGATATTTATGAAAATAATACAAAAGAGATTTGAAAATAAGATGCAATGCATAATGGAAAAAAGTGTGCGCAGTATAAAAAAAAAGGAGGTCAATAATTATCAGTCATAGTGAGATAAATTATATATGATATAAATAGAAATAAAATAAGATAGAAAACTCATGGTAGGTGATATTAATAAGGCATTTGATTCAATACAGCCTAAATGTTGTGGAAACTAATGGATATGTGCAATATTAATAATAAAGTTAAACAAGTGTGTAGAATGATTATAAAAATAATAAAGTAAGGGCTTTAATTAATGGATGGACAAGTAAAGAGATATGAATAATGGTATAAAGCAAGGGTGACCTATGAGTAGCCTTTTATTTGCTTTAGTCATGAATGCAATAGTCAGAGAGATGAACCAGAAAATGAAAAGCGCAAATTACAAAATTCAAACAGAAGTTGAAATTCGAGTTATGATGTCTTATGCAGATGATAATATTATGACTGTGGCACCAGGGAAATACTGCCAGTCCAGCTATCTGGAATTCTGTAAATAATTATATGTCACTTGAAAATATTAATATGATTTATATAGAAATGTGACACTGCCAACACAGTTATAGGGAATTTTGTAAATAATCATATGTCATTTTTGAATAGCAATATGATTCATATGTTTGTCTTACAAATGTAAGAGAACCGTATGTTATGTACTGAGCTTCAAGAATGTAATCATAGTGTACCCTACTGAAAAAGAACAGAAATGTATATAAACTATATACCTGTGCAAAGGTATGTTTTAATAGTAGAAGCTGGAACATACAAAGTTAACTTGCAAAACTTCAAGAAGATAAGTTGAAAAAGTAAAGTGTTTTACAATTGTGTTATCTCAGTTGCAGTGCAGAAGCAGACACAATGTCTAGAGCTAGAGGTTTTCCTATTGTCTTGAAACAGAAATAATTACTAGGTTTCAAATGTAAAAGTGTTTAATTGTTTTACAACTTCTAGTTCTGAGTAAATATCCGAGAGACATGTATTTTTCACAGAGAAATGTTAAATTTTCTTAAGTTTCTGTTAGCCTGGGAACTGAAGGCAGGTGACAAAGAATGATGTTATCCAGGTCAACCTAGCAGTAATATGTGATATTAATTTAAGAACTCTCTCAGAGAGGAAGAGTGTGCATTTTGTATCTTATCTTGGACCTATAAACATCCATTCAGCACTTCGGCCTGCATGTTGCTCTGTAAGATTTAGTCATAGTATCTCTGTTAGAGATAGATAGGAATATAGTAAGATTAGTTTAGATGTTTTCTGTATTTATTTAAGACTGTCCTGCAATGTTGTTTTAAAATATTTCCTGTGATTCTGAACTCTGCTGTAACTGTGTTGTTTGAGTATTGCCTTGTTCTTTTATTATTTATTATTAAATATATTTAAGCCTTTTTAATTGTGACTGGTTTGTTTAGAGATATTTAAGCTCTTAGATTACTTGCATATGTATTTGGTGACACTGTACAGGCCACCCCAATAACCTTGCTTTTGGTCACACTTACCATTTGGATAATAGTAACATTACACAGTAGGATTGGGCACCCTTTGTAAGGGCCTTAGAGTAGCTGATAAGTAGTGGTTGGTGGCAGTGATAACTACCTTATATTCTGGGTAGAAGGGGGCATAGCTAGTAAACCTGTGCCAGCCTTCCCCAGGAGTGTCTGTGTGTTTGTATATAAATCAAGTCTCAAAGTGTGGGTGCATGTGTGCGTGTCAGCTACTTGGGCAGGGACACAAAGCACTGGTTGGTCAGAGAGGATGCCAGAGGTTTTGGATTGACACTTGGCTGAGATCTTAACCCTATAGCTGTGCCAGTGGGGAGTCTTACTGGGGGTCTGGAGAAAGAGGCAGAAACCAGCCCCAGACTGACTATGATCTCTGTGTGCTCTTAAGGGAAACTGCACTTTACTGTGTGTGCACTTGTCATCCTTCCCTTGTGTACATTCCTCACTGGTGTTAGTGGTGATGATTGAGGCTTCTTGATTACTGAACCAGTGCAGGGGCATCACATATTAATTTTTTGGCAGTGGTGGGATATCCACATCACATATTAATTGGTTGGCAGTGGTGAGTTAGCCACATCACATATTTATTGGCTTGTAGTGGTGTGGATATTGAATTCCTGTAGCCCGTGTACAGTGGTCAACGATGGTGTTTGTACTCTCAACCAGCCATGCAGTGAACATTCAGATTTCATATCACGATTGTTTTATTTTTTTGCTTAGCTTAGTCAGGGAGAGCAGGCAAGCATATCAGCAAAGGAGTATGGCAAATTGACAAGAAGCCAGTTGGCTGAAATGTGCCAGGCTAAAGGACCGGTGCATGCTAACCTGACTAAAGCAGACATGATTGCAACTTTAGTCACAGCTGCATCACAGAATAGCAACCAGGAGGATAATCAGACTGGCCGTGGAGATGTACAACTCTCAGAACATGGACAGCTTAACCTTTCCACAGAGGACTTAAAAATCCATCTGGAGTTAAAGAGACTTGAGTTGGAGGCCAAATGTTTGGAAATAGAAGCAGCAGAGAGACTGAGACATCTGGAGGCTGAGGTGAATGAGAGGCAGAAGAAACATGAAACGGAGATGCTGACTCTTTGCCAGAGTCATGGAGGTAATGGGGAAGGGAGTAACCGAACTCCAGAAGCAACAAAGATCAATACAGTTCTTCCACAATTTACAGAGGGGGATAATTTTGATAATTTTATTCATATGTTTGAGAGGGTATGTAAACAGCATAACATTGACCAAGGGCTCTGGATATGGTTCCTGACCCTCTTACTTCATGGTAAAGCTGCAACTACAATTTCTAAACTGTCTGATACCGATTATTTAAATTATAATACAGTCAAAATGTGTTTGCTAGAATGTTTTAAATTAACACATGAAGCTTATAGGAAAAAGTTTCATGAGCATAGACACAAGGCAGATGAAAGTGTGTGTGAATATGTTGCTAATCTAAGCAATTATTTTCATAGGTGGGTGAGTGGATGTCAGGTCACCATTTTAAAAGGCTGGCAGACCTTTTGGTGAGGGAACAAGCCCTTAGCACTGTGCCTGAGGACATAAGAATCTGGTTAGCTAATAGACAATGCAATATGGCAGATGAGTTGAGGAAGACGGGAGACCTATACCTAGCAAGCAGGGCATCATTGCACAGGAAAGGGACACCCAGTGCTGTTCATGGGTCTAAGGGAACCCATGGTGGGAAGCCCAGTCTGCCCCAACAGAGTCCACCAGTAGCAGTGGAAGCCACTAGTCCAGGTACTTATCCAGGACCACGGGTTAAATGTTTTAAATTTAACCAGTGGGGCTATGTGGAATATAGATGTCCATGGAGGCAAGGTGGGGAACAAAAGGTGGAAGAGCCAGCAAGTGGGAATGACAAAATACTAACAATAAGTTGTCTCAAGACAAAAAGAGTACCAAACTACCAAAAGAGGTTATATCCTGTCTTAGTAAATGAGAAAGACTAAGAGAAACACAGCCTCTGTTCTAACCATTGTGAAGCCTGCAATGGTTACAGAGGAACACTACTTGCTTGGGCAGTCTACTGCAGTCAGAGCTTTAGGAGGGATCCCATTCCAAATAATTTTGGCTAGGGTTCACCTTGACTGGAAGGGTGGAAAAGAAAGCAAGCAAGTAGGTGTGTCTGAGGATATCCCTGCAAATGTCCTGATAGGGAATGATTTTGGTAATGCTGTCATACCCTGTGTGCATGCAGTTACATTTAGTCAGGCTTGGAGACAAGCATGTGGGTCTATTAGCATGGGGTAGACCCAGACAGACCGCACACTTGCAGCCAGGACTAGTGAGGTGGATACTTCAGGGAGAAAGCTACACTATAGCAGTGAGACAGAAGGTGAGCCACAGCTGCTTGTGGGTACTGGTGTTTCCTTGGACAGAGTGACTGCAGAGGTGAGTAGAAGCAACCAGGCTGACAGTGAGGCACCACTGTCAGAGGATACCAGACTTCCTGTGGAAGGGGAGTTGGGAAGGTTTATAAAGAGAAAGTTTAGACAGGCTCAGCTCTCAGACCCTACATTACAAGGCCTGAGGGAGGTAGCTAGTGAGGCACCTGATTCTCAAGGGAAGGGGGAATCTGTATACTAGGACAAAGGGTTACTGTATAGAGAGGGAACCCCTGAGGGAGGGCTAGATGGTGAGAGAATACAGCAGTTGGTAGTGCCCAGACCCTACCATCTGGCACTTCTAGCCATAGCTCATGATATTTCCTTTAGAGGCTATATGGGCATAAAGGATACAAAGAGACGTATTATGCAGAACTTCTATTGGCCTGGGATTTCCAGAGATGTAACAGGGTACTGCAAGACCTGTGAGCAGTGCCAAAAGGTAGGCAAGGCAGGAGACAAGGTAAAAGCTCCTTTGATGCCTTTGCCTGTGATTGAGGAGCCATTTCAGAGGGTAACTATGGATATTGTGGGGCCTCTGAGTACTCCAATTTCCATAGGGAAAAAGTATATCCTTGTGATAGTAGATTATTCTACCAGATACCCTGAGGCAGTAGCTCTGTCCTCCACTGAAGCAGAAAAGGTGGCAAATGCTTTGTTAGAGATTTTCAGCAGGGTAGGTTTTCCAAAGGAAGTACTGACTGATGGAGGTGCCAGTTTCATGTCAGACTTGCTGACTTGTCTGTAGAAGTACTGTGGGGTAAAGCACCTAAAAACCACCTCTACCATCCCCACACTAATGGTCTTGCTGCGAGGTTAAGCTCTACACTCAAGTCCATGTTACAGGCATTTCCAGACCAGTTTAAGAGGGAGTGGGACAAATATTTGCCTCATCTGTTGTTTACTTACAGAGAGGTTCCCCAGGAATCCACAGGTTTTTCACCCTTTGAGTTGCTGTATGGGCATAGGGTGACGGGACCTCTAGTTTTGATTCGAGATGAGTGGGAGGGTGAGTGTGAATCCCACAAGGAGTCTGTTGTGGCATATGTCCTAAACCTCAGGACAAGACTCAGGGAACTCATGGGCTTGGTCTAGGAAAACCTGGAAGAAGCACAACAGCAGAAAAAGGTCTGGTATGACAGGACTGCTCGAACTAGAGAATATGCTCTAGGGCAGCAGGTATGGTTCTCATTCCTGCCAGACACAACAAGCTGCAGGCAGCTTGGGAGGGACCCTACAAGGTGGTAAGGAAGGTCCGTGATGCTAACTACATGGTAGAACTGCTAGGCAGGAGGCAGGGGCACAAATTGTACCATGTTAACATGATGAAACCTTACCATGACAGGGAGGCCCTTGTGCTAAGTATTTGCAGTACAAGGCAGGAGGAGTCTAAGGGGGATCTATGGCTACAGGGAGACAGCCAGGAAATCCCAAATTACTATGGTGGAGCCTAGTGTTGCAGGCATATGATGGGACAGTGCAGCACAGTACTGGGGTCAGCAATGCCAAGGCAGCTGGAAACTCAAGACAGGGAATGGGTTAAGGTAGTCCCAGATAGGCTCAACCCTCTCAAGCAATGTTTCTCAAGAGTCACTTGAAAAGCTAGTTTGATTTTTGGGGAGGGGAGAAATGTGACACCAGTAAATACTGCCAGTCCAGCTATCTGGAATTTTGTAAATAATTATATGTTACTTGAAAATATTAATATGATTTATATAGAAATGTCTCACTGCCAGCCAAGCTATCTGGAATTTTGTAAATAATCATGTAATTTGTGAATAGTAATATGATTCATATGCTCTCTTACAAATGTAAGAGAACCATACCTCTCAACCTAGAAACATCAAAAATCTGGACAAAGCCTATGAAAAATAGGTAGAAATCTGTATGCTGAATCAAATTTGTATACATAAGTATGTAGCCCCGCCCAGTCATATGGAATTGTGGGATGCCAACTTTTAAACGCAAACTGAAGAACAGACAATCAAAATATGATCATGAAACACAAAATAAGAAGAACAATAATGTTTTATTTATATTAATATTTGAACTTGTGCAAAACTAAAATACAATATTCTTTTAGTTAAATAACACTGGGTGAGGCTGGGCTTGCCTTCAGCCTTCTTTAAATAACATAAATATAAACCAGAAGCCCAGAACAACAAATTAGTTTGATACATCATATAAATATGCCATAAATGACAGTCCAGCCAAGATCCAAACCTCAAACCTAAGCACTTAAAGTCATCAGTAATCACTACACAACTGTGCTGTCATGCAGTTTCATTCCAGAATTTTATTTCTAGCATATACCTAATTATTGTTGCAGCATAAACAAATTACAAATACTTTTGGTTGGGAGGATGGCTTAATGGCTAAGGTGTTTGCCTTACAAACACAAGGTGCAGGGTTTGAGTCTCATGGGGGATAATTGGCTAAGCTTAAAATGTCTCGCAAGGGCAGGTAGCTTAGTGCTAAACTATGAACTTGAAATAAAATAGGCAACCATTTCTGATGAGCAAGTAATTGTCATCCACTTAAACCTTGGTCATTAATAGTCTTTCTTTTTGAGTTGCAATGCTACATTTTAGAGAGCACAATGTTGAGTGCCATTCCCTAAATCCTGAGAATAGCATAGCTTCATCTTATATAACTGAATTTCTACCTGCAATGTATTGTGCCTCTGCCTCCATCCCTTTCATTTAACCTCCAAGGTGGCACACTGATCTCAACTTCTCTTTCTTTGTATCTATAAGTTATTACTCAAGTTGTTGTGGTACAGTACTTCATTTTTTCAGCTTTTTAATTATTTTATTTTTTACCTGCTGGTGGTGGAGGAGCCGGGGGAAGACGCAGCAACAGAAGAAGAAGAAATACATTTTTTCATGATGATTAATCCCCGCCGCACAGCTCTGAGTCCGTTACACTTGTGTTGTGTTGTTGGACGTCTTTCTTGTTCTTGTTTTGCTGCTCTGAGCCTCTGACTGCTGCCAGTGCTGGGGACAGGTAGGTATAGGTACTACTACGTAACATAGGTAAGTAACACTAACACACTTATTTTAAATTAAAACACACACATACACACACACACACACACACACACACACACACACACACTCACACACACACACACACACACACACTGCTGCTATTATAGTCTGCTCTACTAAGCTTCTGTTGACCGCCGGAACACAGCTCCGACCCCATTTTGGTTCCCTTGGTTGTTCTGAGTGACTTCACTGTTCTGCCACTTCTGTGTCTGCCTGCCCTTCTCTTTCTTTATTCCCTAGCCCAGACATGCTGTGTTGCACAATGCGAGATGTGTGAGTGAAGATGAGACCAGCACGTGCACTGCTAGTGCTAGTGTACTACTGTAAATGTAAAAGTAAACAAACAAACTCAACTCATCGTCCCATCTCTCACTTACTCTGGCTGGCTATCTGGCAGGCATGCATCTCTGAATCTGATACCAGTACTAGACTAGTTACTGTATATTTTTGTGGCATTATGACATTAAATAAAGGTCCATCAGTGTTTTTTTTTTTTCAGCCAAGGTTTTGCCTTTTTCTGTTTTTTCTTCTGACTGGTGTTGTAACTTGTAAAAAAAAATAAGGGACGCACACGCATGCATAATATGTGTTGTTAACTTAGGACTGGAGAATGGAAACCAGTTAAGTTACTACTACTACTCAGAAATTTATTTTTAAAAAATAGAGATTAGAGCTATAAATTGTGTCATTCGTTCACATTTCTCTCCTCTACCAAATTCATGGCATGGGATGGGAATGGGACTGGGCACTCTGGGGCTGAGCTGGGAAGGTAGGATACTGTATACACAACACAGAAGTAAAATAGGAAGGAAGAATTCATCAGCCTTGCTCACCAGCTGAATTCCAATAGGCTGGCAAGATGCTCATGAAGCTGATGTCACAGTGCATGCCCCCACGTGTTGATGTCACTCCTAAAAACACAGAGAGAAAAAATAAAAAATAAATTAAAAAAAAGGCCAGGAAATTTGGAAATTAAGGGATGCCATTTGGGAATCATGGCACTCCATTATTTGGACCTCAAAACTCGGAAATAACCAAGTGATTCAGTACGGTTGAGAGGTATGAAGAGAACCGCATGGAATGTACTGAGCTTCAAGAATGTAACCACAGTGTACCCTACTGGAAAAGAAAAGAAATGTATATAAACTATATACGTACCTGTGCAAATGTATGTTTTAATAGTAGAAGCTGGAACATACAGAGTTAACTTGCAAAACTTCAAGAAAATAAGTTGAAAAAGTAAAGTGCTTTACAATTCTGCTATTTCAGTTTCTATGCAGCAAGCGGACACAATGTCTACAGCAAGAGGTTTTCCTATTATCTTGAAACAGAAATAATTACTAGGTTTCAAATTTAAAAGTGTTTAATTGTTTTACGACTTCTAGTTCTGAGCAAACATCTGAGAGGCATGTATTTTTCACAGAGAAATGTTACATTTTGTTAAGGTTATGTTAACCTGGGAACTGAAGGCAGGTGACAAAGAATGATGTCTTCCAGGCTAATCCAGCAGTAATATGTGATATTAATCTAAGAACTCTCTCACAGAGGAAGTGTGCATTTTGTATCTTGTCTTGGACCTAGAAATATCCATTCAGCACTTCTGCTTGCATGCTGCTCTGTAAGTAAGATTTAGGCATATTATCTCTTTTGGAGATAGATAGGAATATAGTAAGATTAGTTTAGATGTTTTCTGTATTTATTTGAAACTGTCCTGCAATGTTGTTTTAAAATATTTCCTGTGATTCTGAACTCTGTAGTTAATGTGTTGTTTGAGTATTTTCTTGTTCTTTTATTATTTATTATTAAATATATTTAAGCCTTTTTAATTGTGGCTGGTTTGGTTAGAGATATTTAAGCTCTTAGGTTACTTGCATATGTATTTGGTGACACTGTACAGGCCACACCAATAACCTTGCTTTTGGTCACACTTTACATTTGGATAATAGCAACATTACACAGTAGGAATGGGCACCCTTTGTAAGGGTCTTGGAGTAGCTGATAAGTAGTGGTTGGTGGTACTGATAACTACCTTACAGTTTGGGCAGAAAGGGGCATAGCTAGTAAACCTGAGCCAGCCTTCCCCAGTAGTGTGTGTGTGTGTGTGTGTTTGTATATGTATATAATTCAAATCTCAAGTGTGTGTGTGTGTGTGTGCGTGTGTGTGTGTGTGTGTGTGTGTGTGTGTGTGTGTGTGTGTGTGTGTGTGTGTGTGTGTGTGTGTGTGTGTGTGTGTGTGATCTACTTGGGCAGGGACATGAAGCACTGGTTGGACAGAGAGGGTGCTGGAGGTTTTGGCTTGACCACTCAGCTGAGATCTTAACCCTATAGCTGTGCCAGTAGGGAGTCTTATTATGGATTTGGAGAAAGAGGCAGAAATCAGCACCAGAATGACTGTGATCTCTGTGTGCTCTTAAGGGAAATTGCACTTTACTGTGTGTGTACTTGTCATCCTCCCATTGTGTACGTCCCTCACTGGTGCTAGTGGTGAGGAATGAGGCTCCTTGATTACTGGGCCAGTGCAGGGGTGTGACAATGACAACTAAAAAAGAGTGGATGAGAGAGGATATTATTTAGTTAATTGAAAGTTTGAAGAAAAAAGGCATGATATTTATTAAAGAAAAAGTAAAAGGAGTGGGTGATACAAATAGCAGGTATACAATTTTCTGTGAAGGAAATATCTGTTTTAGGGATACATTTTGATAAAGAAGGCTATAAAAAGAGATAGGAATTAACAATAAATGAAATTAATGATACTTGTATATTATGGAAATCATACAGGTTAGCATATAAGAAAAAAGTGTGTTTGATTAAATCAGTGTTATCAGGAAAGATAGCATATTTTGTCCAGGGTTGTTATGATTCCTATAGCATATGAAAAAAAAATATTGGAAATATTTTTTCGTTTGTATACGGATCACCCTATTAAGAGGGGTGTTTTATATATGAACAAGGAAGAAGGAGGATTAGGAATGATAAATCCAATAGTTTGTGCTGCTTCATTAAATCAATGTAGCATATTAAAATGGCTAAATGGAAAGAATGAATTAGTGACAAACATATTGAAGTATAAATATAAGGAATTATGGGAAAATATAAGAAATAACAAAAGAGCAAAAAAAAATTTAAATGAAGAAATAGAGAATTATCAACAAAAGATAAGAATGTGGAAAATAAAAATGTATGAAATGGAAGAAGATAGAAAGTATTGCATAATAATATTATGAAGAAATATTATTGCATTAATCCATTGGAAAATGTCTCACCAGTAAAGATCAAAGTAATTAAAGCAAGAATTAAGTGGTGCAGATGTTCAATGTCAACATTTTTTGTGGAGACTGGGTATAAAGAATTTGCCCATTAAAGGAAAATATGCCTTATAAAAAGAAAAATGAAGGAAACAACAGAGTGTGGTTTTTAATATGAGAGAGTTAAAAAAAGTGGAGTAAATTATGTACAGAATTTTCTTTGAAAACATCAAAAATTATGAAGTTATAAAATGGAAGTGACTGAACATGGACATTATGAAAACATAGACAAGAATTTGAAGACAGACTTAGATAAGAAAGTATTTTATGCAATTTGGGTGATATGGAATGAAAGAATTAATTGAATAATATTTACTGGAAAATGGGTATTGCCAGTAATACTATAGAAAATCAGATTATGATTATGGAAAAAGGAGTGGTGGTCAATATAAAATGACAGAAATGGTAAAATTTGATGTGTAAAATCTAAAAATGAAGTAAAATGATTGTATAAAAATTTAAATATATACAGTTATATATATATATATATATATATATATATATATATATAGAGAGAGAGAGAGAGAGGACACCTACTGCCAGGTGATACTGGAGGGCTGGTACTGCCATTCGAAAAGATTGCAGCAGAGCTGGAAAGAGGAGCAGACGAAAAATTACTGAAGGAAGGAGAAGGATATGAAATAATTGTTACAGAGCTAGAAAATGGAAGTCTGGAGCCACAAATGATGATTAATTTGATGAACCAGACAATGCCAAAGGAAGGAGAAGAAGAAGTTAGATGGAGTGACATGGTGGACAGAGTATTGTAGAAAGAAGAAACTGAGAGATTGGAAACACAAACAAGTGTTGGTAAAGTAAAAACAATGGAGGCATTCTCGGCTTGAGGAGTAGCCAGTTTTCAGTTTTTCAGTTTTTTGTTACAAGAAGAAACTAATAGATTGAAAACACAAAGAACTGCTGATGAAGGAAAAACAGTGGAGGTATTCACAGCTGGTGCAGAAGCCAGTTATCAGGCATTACCTCTGTAAAAGGGTTTTCTGTTTCAAGAAGGAAGACGTTACGCAGATGAAACAAGGCAAACTAAATCTGAAGAAGGAACTGAGAGGTGACAAACAGTTGTAGTTTCTCAACAGCCACAGAGAAGGTGACCAGTGACGAGAATAAAAAGTAAAGTTGTCAGTTTGAACAGGTATGATATTATGGATAGTATTATTTTGCCAATAGGATTTAACATTAAATACATAAGAACATCATTTCTTTTGGGAGCTGAACATTTTTGTGAAGTCACATTTGAAATTTTAACTTGCTGGAAAAATTTATGAAGGAGACTGAAAAAAGAAATGTAATATCACCATTGAAAGATTATTTCAGAGCTTGGGGCTACAACTAAAAAGAAGCTAAATGTGCAATGTATGACTTCATATATGGATGAGCATGAGTTAAAACTGTTTTTTTTTTTCTTTCACTTTGTGATAAAGTACATGAAATTAAAAAAATCACGAAAGGAATGTATGGACTGTGGGCTGGGAAATCTGGGTAATAATGAATGTTAAGGAAGGAACATTCAAAATATTTCAAATACAATAATTGTGAATTGTAAGAAACAATTTGTTAGATACTGGGTTTAACCCAAAGCATGTTATTTCTGCGGGAATGAAAATCATTTAGTACAAAACGGCAACAGACCAAGGTGTGGCCTATGCAGGGAGAGGTGACATACAGAAAAAAAAAACTGTAAGCCCTTTGCAGAAAATGTAAATAATTTGACACATCTGGTTTGACTGCCCCATATTAGAAAAGGAAAGAGTAGATGAAGAGGAAAGCTCAGAAGAAAGACAAACACCAGAAAATATTACTACAGAAGATGTTGAAAGAAAAAGTGATATAGGGATAAGGATGCTGAAAAAAGGTTAAATAATGAAAAGGTACTTAGAGAAGAAATAGTTCAAAGTGAACTTAGTAACATACAAGAAGAGGATGTATTTGCAATTTCAGAAAGTGAAGAGGAAGAAGAGGTAGAAACTGGGACATGAAAAGAACAAGGTAGTAGAAAAATCAGTTGCTGGGATACTTAGAAGGAAAGGAAAAATAAGATCTGAAAGTAAAATGCTTTTATGGTGGTGGACTGCTGTAAGAAATTAAAACGGGTGTGTTTTGCTTGCTGGATACTAGATTTAACAAAGAAGAAAAAGGAAAGAGCTCAGGCAGCATGGGGAGCCAAATTGTTTGGCTGGTAGGAAATGAGACATGTTCTGGAATAGGAATTTTTATAAAAAAATTAAGAAATGAGAATTTCAGATGTAACAGTCGTAGTATTTCTGTCATTTTTAATTTCTCCAAGTCTTTTGGGTTTCTAATACCATGATGGGAATGGACCCCATTCCTAAGTCAAAGTATGATTAAAGTTCATGAAATTAGTATCGTTTCACTCTTTAATGTCAGCCAAAAGTACTCTTCGCAGCACCCGCAATGTGCTCAATAATGACTCCTTCTGCAATTTGTATGGTGTTACATGAATTGGTACCATATCTAAATACGATTGTAAATTCTTTTTTATAAGACCAGTTGCTCCTACTACTATTGGAACTGTCTGGGTATCTTTCTTCCACATGGCTGTCATTTCTGCCTGCAGATCAAGGTATTTTATGACTTTGTGTCTCCCTGTACGCAAGACACTGTAGTCACTAGGAGTGGTGATTTCAATGATAAATGTTACTTTGGTCTTCTTTTCTTGGACCACTATATTCAGTTTTCTAGCATCTATCTTTTGGACTGTTGGTATTGGGTGATCCCAAGTGATATAAACTTCTTCATTTTCTGTGATTCTTTGTGGCTCATGTTTCCAGTGTTTTTCAGCCACTTCAATACCATAATGTTTGCACAATCTCCAGTGTAACAGTCTCACCACATTATTATGCCTTTCAGTATACAGTCCCTCTGCCATTAGTGGACCGCAACCAGCAACAAGGTATGTGACTGTTTCCAATTTGCTTTTACAAATCCTACATATGCCTGTTTCTCCCACTTGTTCAGTGGCCTTTATAAACCAGTGTGTACATAGCCCACTGTCTTGGGCTGCCAATATTAACCTTTCATTTCTTGATCTGAATTCACCTATCCTTAACTATTTCTATGCTCGTTCTTGATAAACATGAGGCTCTTCCAGACGTTTTCTATACTTGCAAATATATTTATGTTTTTTCCACATTTCTTGTCTTCTCATCTGGTCCTTTACCTTATATTCTTTCTTTTGTTTTTTAACACATGCAGTTGCTGCCTGGTTTTTATCTACTTCTGGTTTGATTTTCATTCCTGCTTGATGTCAATATGCTTTGCTAAATTAAGCAGAGATGTCATCTTAGATTTATTCTCCTCGTGTTTCAAAACTTTCACTACATTTGGATTTTGTGAGGTCAGTAAATATGTGTGGAGTCCCACGATTGCAGATCTATACATGTAATCAATTTCAAGGAGGTACATCCCTCCTTCAGAACGGGGAATATATAATCTTGGTATACACTCCCTGGGATTCAACAAGCTTCCATGCAGGAATAGCTTATTCCTGGATGGAAGGGACCATTCCCGTACATTACAGCAGCACGCCATGCATATTCATGAAGCATGCTGCTGTGCTATAAAATGGACATGGTTCTGTGTAAGAGTGCAGTGGGTGTGTCTGAAAGCAGTGCTATCGCAAGATGTACACCCGCTGCACACCAAAATTGCTGTATTGCAATGTAAAAAGAGCAAGATTACTCTTTTCACAGAAGAATGTAAACCCCCAACAGTAGAGATCCCAGAGAATGTGCAGAAGCCTGCCGTATAGTGTACGGCCGTGAAATAAATAAGTGGCCACTGCCAAAGTAGTGACATATCATTAAAGAATGAAGTTAGAAAATAATGAAAGCACTACGTTTTAGATGTCGTACCCTTCAGAAAATGCATGCGAATGCAAAACTTGTTATTCTAACAACTAAGTTTGTAAGAGCACTATTTAAAAAGTGTCCGTAATATTTTTTTTTCATATCAGCAGGAATGTTTAAGCGTAGCTGTGTGAGTGTGCCCGTTGCTTAGCTACACTTAGGCCAGCTTAAATGGTGCAAGAAGTTATATAGTAATAGACAGCCATCATAAGCCTTAGTGCAACAGCGTAGTGGTTAGAGCATATGCTTTGCAAATAGCGAATCAGGATTCTAGACCCACTACAGCCAATTCTACTTTTTATGTGAAATCAGCACAAATGAAATATTTTAGTATATTTATGTAGTAAGTAACTTATATTTCCCAACCAGAGTAGTGTATTAGGGCCAAATGTGAGGTGTCAGTGTACTGAAGTTGTGAAACCCCCACATAAACACAAGTGCCCCATACATGCAGTAACACAAAATGTAATACATCAGAAAAACACATAGGGGGATGTTATGGAATGTCAACATACATATCATAAGCTATGGTAAATGATGAATGAAACCCACCACCATGATATTCCAAAAAATGAAAGGTAAATAATGCTACATTATACTCACCTAAGCTGAGGCACTGTAAGCATTGCTGAAACATAAATGCTAAGCAGGAAGTACTGTAGCTAAGCAGATGTGCGCACTTTTAAGCTGTGCTCAGCACTTGCCCCTTTAAGCACTGCCAACCTTAGTTAAGCAGATTTGCCCATAGCTTAGCTTAGCTCAGCATTTTCAAAACCGTCCAATCATGGCAAAGTGTGGGAAATCAGACATATTTAAACCCCACAGGCGGGAATACAGCTCATAACTGGTTGCAGCTCCCCACTGTAGGCAGTATGGCAGGTGTTGGTGAGGGCATGCACTTGCTGGTGCAGTGCTGGGGCATACAGGAGTCCAAGGTCATGGTAGGACTCCTGGTAAAAAAACATGACATGAGACTGCTGCAGGACCAGTACCAGGGCTCTCAGTTTAAAGCAGAAGCCTGGTATTATCTCACCAGTGATCTCACCAGTGCCACTGGTATCCTATGGACTAGTGAGCAGGTCCGGCACCACTATGCCAACTTGAAGCGGAGGAAGAGGGAGCTCTTGGACAAGTGGGTCCAAGAAGCAAGACAGAGGGGTGATGTCCCAGCAGTGTGTAAGTATTCATATCAATAACTGTTTACCAAAGTCCAGCCTGTGTTTATGATGGATAAGTATGCCTAAATGTTTCTCTATTTCCATTGCAGCTGCAGTTGAGCGGGCTGTGAATCAGGAAGCCCATGCTAGCAGGTTACAAAGGCTGTCGCGAGGCTGGTGAGTAACAATCTTGCTTGTAGTAGTCATACCAAATATATATAAAGGAGTAGAATGTCACCTGGCAGTATAAAAAATGTGTATAGTTTGTACTGAATAAACAAGACAATATGACAGTAATAGTCCCATATAGGATATATTTAAATAAAACTGTAACTGCCTGACAATAAAGTTCTAAACCCTGAACTGGTTGTATTTACACTGTTATTGTATAGCTTGACATGTTGCATTCACCAAGATCTGATATTTGAATAGTAATATTGTATCAACCACTGTTACCCACACTGTGCTACATAAATAAATATGTCTAGGAATGTCTGTATAAGAATGTTGTAATTACAAGGTCAGATTGTACAACCAAGAGAGACTTAAACAGAAAACACTGAATGATGAAGCAGTAGTTGCTCAGCAGTGCACTCTGATAAAATGCAAATTGTTGCACTTTTAGCAGATACAGCCATGGTTTGAATCCCGGGAGTGATAGTAAGCTATATGCATAATTTTAACTAGGATTTTGGGAATATGTGTAGAAACAGTCAGGTAGCGTCAACAAACATTCCTCCCACAGGTCTTTCAGGTAAGAGAACTGTAACTGCCTGGCAATAAAGTTCTAAATCCTGGACTGGTTGTGTTTTCTCTGGTATTGTATTGCTTGACATGTTGCATTCACCAAGATCTGATATCTGAATAGTAATGCTGTGTCAACCACTGTTACCCACACTGTGCTCCATAAAAAAATGTCTAGGAATGTCTATATAAGAATGTTGCAATTACAAGGTCAGATTGTACAACCAAGAGAGACTTAGACAGAAAATATTAAAGGAATTGACATCAGTTTCTCAATAGCTCACTCTGATGAAATGCCAGCTGTTGTATTTTTAGCAGACACAGCCATGGTTCGAATCCCGGGACTGGAGTAAGCTGTATGCATATTTTTAACTAGGAATCTGAGAATAGGTGTAGAAACCATCAGGTAGTGTTAACAACCCCCCCCCCCCCAGTTTTACCAGGTAAGAGAAGTAGAATGTTGCTATAAGACGGTTGAAGTATAACTATGTACAAACATGCCATTGCCCAAACCAAGGCCATAGGGTATTGTAATAATATGTTTAGAGTAATGATTAGAGCAATGATCATTAATGTTGTGAGTACTGTAAGGATATACAAGTTGTGAATTGACAACCCCCCTACCACCACCATATCTGCAACAATAAACTAAACACACAAATCAATGGGTATGTTTTACATCAAACCTATAGGTGGAACATATGTCCTATTGTTCAACAAAAATTGAAATGTGTTTCCATTAATGTTCCATGTTGAAATACTATCATTGGTGGCCTGTTGCTATCAATGTAACCTGCATGCTGTTGTAATGGACATGTGGTTCCATATGTGCATGTGTTCTGTTTGCTATGCAACTGTACAAAATCTGTTGTTTTGGGTTAATAGGAATATCTATGCTTGCTGTTATAACTAATCCTGGATTGTGTTGACTATTACTAACTCACATATGTTCTAAAACTGCAACACCATAGCACGTTTGGTAAGGCCGGCCCCAGCAGACCCACCTCTCCCACCTCATCTGGCTGCGGCACCAGGCCCCAGCATGTCTGGGACCCACCCCGGGACCTCCGTGTCCACTGGTCCTGCACCACCTTCGGGTGAAACCACCTCAGGAGATGGGGCTCATCCCCCCTGGGAGCAGGCACAGACAGGATACCGTCACCCGAAGCCAGGTCTGGGGATTGGTGTGTAGCGAGCTCCTGAAGGAGTTTGGAGATCTGCTACACCAGCTTGAGGGCCGCGTGGTGCAACTAGAGAGTCAGCCTCCCCCTCCTGCTCAGTCCCCAGCACAGCCACCTTCAGGGCCTTGAAGGTGCAATGGTGACTGCCCATGGGTGGGGACCTCAGTCCCACTGTTTCCACTTGGGGGCTCATGGGCTTCCGTTTTCCAAACACCCCTCCCCATCCAAGGTGTTTACCCCCCCCCACATGTGTCATAAACTGCCCCTGTATGCTGTCGTGTCTGTATTATCTGTCTTTCTACCCAACCTACCTCCCTAAATATACCTATTATCCTTCCCCAACATCCCACTTGCACCTTAAAAAAAAAAAAGGCAATCTGTCCCCAAAAAAAAATCTTGTCCCATACATAGCTGTCCATTTTGCACACATGTCCACTGGTCATATGTAATCTTGCCTAATTGGCTTCACAACACATTATTGTTCTCCTCACCCCTCTCTCAGGGGTTTGAGTCTCCAAATTTAGTTTCAAATTCAGTATATATGCACAGCGGTTGCTGTAGAAGAAATGGACAGCTATGGACCTTCCCTACACCCGTCTTGCACATCCCTAGCTATTTGCCTATTGTCTTTCCCTCTGCATGTCCCCTTTTTCACCACTTTCCTATCACCCTTTTTTTTCTTTACTTTTAAAGAAATTAGCACTGGGGTAACCAGGAGTAAGCTGTTTTAAGCAGCAGTAAGTGGCTTTATGCGTGTTTGCATGATGCTAAGCTAGGCCTACACAGATTAAGCAAGTATTGATTTAACCGTGTTTTAGTAGTGCTTAGCTCAGCACAAACCTACACAAACCTTCTTACAACTGCTTAAAACTACTTTAATCACCCTGTCACCATCAGCCACTGTTTTGGCCAGCAAAAAAATAATCAGTCCCACTCAGTCTTGAATGCAGGACCATGTACACCATAGTCAGAGCAATGTACCACTACTCCAGCTGAGCTGTACTACTGACTGTTTTTTTTTTAGTATATCATTGAAGACAGGTATAGAATACTGTGGAACCAGTCATGTTTATAATATATAAATATACAAATATCAATTTGTATGGTTATAGATACAAATGAAAAGTGTATACATCAGATATATGTAGCTGTACATACGAACTTAGACATATAGAATATATACATATATATATATATATATATATATATATATATATATATATATATATCATAAAATAATATATATATGCAGATATAAAAAAAAATACGGATATATCAGTAGTCATATATGTAAACATATATATATATAAATATATCTATACATAGATAAATATATCTTAATATAATATATACATATATATATATATAAATATAAAATAGGTACACACACACAAACTATATTACTGTTCTACAAGGGCTTGCCCCCTACATATAGTTGAAGGGTAATATGTGTCTGTATGTACTTGTAGTGGAATATTGTAAGTGTTGGTATCCTGTGTGTTTTCAAGATTTTGAGATTTTAATATTTTGAGTTTTTAGGATTTTGAACTTTCAGGATTTTGGGCTTTCAGGATTCTGTAGTGCTCATATATATATATATATATATATATATATATATATATATATATATATAATTTCAGTATTTTGCGATTATACAGTGGAACTATATATATATATATATATATATATATATATATATATATATATATGTATATAGTTCCATTTTATAATCGCGGAATACTGAAATTTCGAATTTCAGTATTTCATGACCATGAAGGCGAATTTTTAAAATGTCGAAAGTGCATAATCGCAAATTCAAATATTTCGAATTCGCAGATATGGCTTTATGTTACGTGATGTGCGCTACTTGGTTTGGATGTTGTTCAGCGTAATGTATGGATTTACATGGAATCTCAGGTACGTGAGTGTTTTGTAAGGGTTTGTGGGGGAGTCTGAGTGTATCTGAGATTGTTTGTAAGTTGTATGTGTGGGTTAGGGTAGAAAGGTGAATGTATGAATGTGTAATTGTTGGATGTGTTGGTGTTTGTCTGTGTGTGTGTGCATGTGTGTGTGTGTGTGTGTGTGTGTGTGTGTGTGTGTGTGTGTGTGTGTGTATGTGTGTGTGTGTGTGTGTGTGTGTGTGTGTGAGGGACTGTAGAATGTCTGGGTGTGGGTGTACTGTTTTTTACTGTTTGTGCAATCTTGGAGTTAGTACATATAAGTAGGGAGTGTGGCGGGCTTAGGTGTGTAGTGTAGGTATGTGGATATGTGGTGTTTTGTTTGTGTGTGTTTATTTGTTTTGTAGTGTGGGTGTTGTGGTGTAAATGTGGTGTGGTATATGCTGTGTGTTTGGGATTTGTAGTTCTGGGATTGTGAAGGTTCAGTATTTGAAGGTTTTGCCTTTATGATCTCAAAATACTGAAATTCGTGATTTCATTATTTCACGATTATAAAGTGGAACTACATATATTTATATATATATATATATATATATATATATATATATATATATATATATATATATATTTGCGCATAACATGTACTGGAGTCATACCCAGAAGCATACCTCCCCACCCCTAAGTGCAACAGATCTGGACAAAGGCTGCAAATGAGTGCATACAACCTCAACACAGTCACAGTCACATAATTGTAAGCCTAAGTAATAGTATAGTATATTGACTGTGTGAACAAAAGCCGTCATCATGTTTGCCACTCAGACACTAACCCTACATATACTGGCCCAATTCACAGTGTAGTCTGATGCCTGACTGTGGTATGAGGCATGTCTCAGTCTGGCCCTACAAACATATAGCCTGATAGGGTATCAGAAACTGGAGCAGCATGCAACAGGAACAGAATCCAAGAAAACTGACTTCTACCCCAGTCTCTACACAGGCCAAATAACATATTGACAATACACTGCTACATAATACAGACACTCTGTCAACAATCACCATAAGTATGCAGACCTCACTACTGTACAGACTACAACAGAATGTCCAGGCTTTGTCCTCAAATATTAGGCTTGCTATACATTATATGTCTGGCAGTCTGATATATCACTGGCTTGATATCAGGAATTATGTCTGTAAATAATGATATACTGTACATATCCACCTCTTACTGCATGACATATGAACAAAGGGTGAACAAAGGGTGACAGACTTGGGTGACAGAGACACAAACACAGGGCCAATATTGACATATTGCAGTTATAAACTGAGAACATTGCTGGTGTAAGAGGGTTTGTAGTGACATATCCCTTCTGAGGGATATGAAGTCAGTGACACATAGATGTTACCATTTACTGACTACAAACATCAGAGTATGCTACTGCATTTATAAAGACAGAAAATGTGTAAGTAACACACCAAATCTGAGACTCCAAACTCTGGCCAGTCTGCAGATAGCCCTAGAGGTGAGCGTTTTCTGAACCACATAACACTGTCATGCCAGAATTTAAATTGTGTACAACAGCCATATCCACACAAACCCTGTTAAACCAACATTACTTCAAATGTAGAGCAGCAATACTTACATTCTGTCCCCATGTCTAGAACACCTCCCTCCAGTTTGTTGGCCTATCTCCACAGTGTTTGTTGTAAGAGGTATTACCAACTACCCTCTGTGATTCTGTCAAACACCCACATGAAGTCCTGCTCACAGTGAAGGAAAAGAGCCAACATCCACTTGCAGTGCTTAGTTATAGGAGTGTATTTCCATGCAATTGGCTATAGGAATGATACCACAGCTGTTCCACATGCAGTTAGCAAGTTGGGACTCCAATTCATGCACAGGCCATCAGCTGATCATGAGCATTACCTACCAAAGTCAAGCTGCTGCCTATGCAAAACAGATGCATTTTTCCACATCTAATGGGGGTGGGGGCAGATAGACAGACAGAGAGAGAGAAAGGAAGAGATAAAGAGCCAAACGTGTTTCTGTATGATCCATGAGTGGAGAGAGGTCTCTGGGTATTATAATGGTTGCCTATATATACATTTATGGTTGTGGATTGTCTACAAAAACCTCTACGGTGTTTGACAACTGTTGGCCTTGTAATGTGACATTGGGACATATGGGTCCTCAATATGAAAATGTAGCAAAATCCACCCTGCAATGGATCCTGATTTACACAATCACACCAACACCCCCACAGGATACTGATGAGACACACACACACACACACACTTGCCAGTTCTGAGTTTCAAACCCCTACAAACCCCTAGCTAGCTATGTACTGCTACTATAGTGTCACACATTAATTGCGTGCAACATGGAGCTTATATGTTGGAAAGCTGTCCAAAGGTATCTTTGAAGGTGAGTGACATCAGCAGCAGGGCTAAAAGAGGGGTATGGGAAGTGCAGTAAGTGTGAATGTCCACAAAATCAGGTGTCCTCAAAGATGCACACACTCTCGCATACAAACATTTTCACAGTTGCCAAGATCAGGATTTGAACTCCTACATAACTAGGTTGTTACACTATAGTACTACACAGTTACTGCACATGCCACAGAGCTAATGGGCTGAGATTTTGCCAATGGGTTATTTCAAGGTGACTGACATCCGTAGGAATGCTAAAGTTGGACAATGGGAGGTGCAGTGAATATAAATGGCCTCAAAATCATTCTTCTCCAAACAAACACACACACACACACACACACACACACACACACACACACACACACACACACACACACACACACACACACATACACACACACACAGATTAACAGTTGCCATGTCTGGCATTAGAACTCCTACCTAACTAGTTTCCTACACTACAGTATTATGCAGTTATTGCAACCGCCACACAGCTTATATGGCTGAGTCTTGCCCAAGGGGTTATTTCAAGGTGACTGACATCAGCAGGGGTGCTAACATGGGCAATGGGAAGTGCAGTGTGTGTGAATGGGCCATCAATCATTCCTCTGGAAACACACACACACACACACACACACACACACACACACACACACACACACACACACACACACACACACACACACACACACTCACACACAACTTCACATTTGACAGGACTGAGTTTACAAATGCTGCATGAATACCTATTTGTACTATCATGTCACACAGTTATCACAAGCACCAAAGACACCATAGGGCTGAGGGCTACCAAAAGGAATGTCTACAGTGATTGACACCAGCACATCATGTGATATAGGCCAATTGGATGTGTAGTAGTTGGGACAGCCCACATAATGGCATTCTCTCTGTCACTGTCTGGTCTCTCTCTTCCCCACGTCTCTATGTGTGTATATTTGACACATTATAGTCTGTTGGCCTTAGATATATGTGAGTATTCCTATCCAATGTGTGTGTGAAGCATAATTGGTGTGCTGATGGGTCTGTGTAAATGGTCCAGCACCTTGGTAGTATGGTGGCTGAGGATCCCTTTCTTGTATATATATCGACTTAGATTGGCCATATCCTGCTGGGACCATACCTCTCAGCTGTACAGATACACCCAGATTACCCAGAGACAGGGCTCATATATCTGGTCAATTCCCCTTCACATTGTGTTTTACAAGCAGGTTTGTAGCCACCCATTCCTGGGTTTGGAGGCAGGGCTAGTATGGGCACACATCAGAGTTTCAGACTTCACACATTCCATGACGTCCATGCTTCTACATCCTCCTCATTATTCTATCTGCTTCCATTATGCAAGCGATATCTGAGAAGTATCCCTATAGTTGACCCTTCATCCCAGCGGTATTTCTGGATTGGTCCACAGTTCATGCAGTAGGACATGGGGGGCATGCTACTGGGATTTGTCATTGTGGACTTGCATTTGTGTTCTGGTTACTATGTTTGGTTGCTAGTTAGGACCCCATGAGATACCATACACTGGCACTACAGGTGAGGCACAGACCTTTGACAGAGGACTGTAGGTCATTTGGCAGTGATGCAGGCCATCTGTAGCAGGCCAGTGCATTCTGTCACTCCTACATTCCCAGGCTGCGAGTCAGTGGATTCCCCTGGGGTGACAGGGTAAGTGTGTGAGGTGTTAATGGCAATACTTCCTGTCCATATTGATCCATTGGTCTGGATGCAGGCAGGGTGCTGCTTACAGCTATGGACACACCTGCATAGGACACCTCTTCAGCATGCTGCATTCTGTGGATATCCCCATACAGATGTGGGGTCATGTTGTACTCATTCTCAACCGCAAGGATATGACCTGTAATAAACCTCTTGCTGATAGTGGGATGAGCTGAGTGCATGTGTGGTATGGAAGCTACTTGCAGCTGACTCACAGATATACCTGGGACATTCCCTTTATGCTGCCTTGTGCGGGGACATAGGCAGACTCTTGTTACTTCATAACTGTGCCTTTTGTGGTCTGCCAGTGATTATCCAGACTACACCAGTAGTCCATATTACACTGACAGCTAATGTGCTGCTAACCTGTATGTACAATTCCAGAGTTGTGTGCAGTTGACAGTTACATTTTATGCACTCTGTCTAGGGTACTTCCACCTGTGTACTGTGTGTGTATGTATGTGCCCACATTCGGGGCATGTCCATCTTTCAGACGGTGACAGATTTTGACATCTGGACAGTGAGTATAGATGACTGCTGACATGAGTATTGCTGAGAAGCATTGCGGTTGGCACTGCAGTTGTCAGATCATGGCCCTGTCAATGACAGTACTGACCATAGGCCACCAAGACACAACCCTCCATGCCTACATGCTGACCACTTCCAGAAAATATTGAACACACAACAACGTAACACACATACCCCTGCATATTGTACACATGCAACAATCTATCCTGTAGATTGGGCCAGCTCGGGTAATCTGTGCTCCACTGATATTACTCCTCACACTTACATGTTATTGCATTTCTGCATAGGATTGTGCGGGTGGGGCACACCTGACAACTTTAAACATTTGCTATAACTGTACTGGTATTTCAGGTACTCTGTTGGCTTCCATTTCATATTCTATTCTGACCTATCATGCAGACTGCAGGCATATCAGTAGAGAACAGATCTTACGTTTTATTGACCTACATTTCAGTTTCAGACATCTTACCCTTCAGAACTAACATACAACTGCCAGACCTGTTGTAGTCTGTCTGTGTAGGTCTGGTTGGGGGCTGTCCACCATTGCCATCAATTGGAGGCCTTAGCCCAGCCTTTCTTTATGGTCCTCTACACCTGTCCTGCTGGCTGAGGCTGGTGGTGGGTATGTGAGCCTCACTGACATGCATGCGTGTGTCCTATGGACACACACAGTTATTTGGGCCACCGATGTAGTGAGGTGGGATTTGTCATCTTGTCTAGTACTGCCTAGTATGTTGACATCAGTATTTGTTATGGATTTCATGCTTCCCATATAGGTGTTCAGTATCTGCTGCCATCCCACTCAGCCACCCAATTCCCTTGCATGCTCGTGTCCATACCATACATACAACTATCATAACATACTACTCCATTCTGTAATTGATAGGAAGGGTGACTTACCTTGTATCTGGGCCAGTACTGAGGATGGTGCTGGAGCACTGAGTATGTCGGATTCACACAGTACACTACCTATACATGGTAAAGCATAGGTAGTGTCATGTTTGGCATCCCTTTTACTGTATGTGTGAGTCAGAGACAGGTGTCATTCCCTGGGTCCCTACCATGTCAGTGTATGTGCTATGCGTTGCCTCTTTGCCAAGGCCAGGGCATACTGGGCACACCTCCTTCTGCCTACAGGGGAAGGCTCAGGATGTTCCTCCTCCGAGTCCCTCTGTGCCTGTGCTGGCCTTGGCAATGATGGGGTGGTGGCTGTGTGGCCCTACCCCATGCTGTTCCTGCTGCAGATCTTTCTGCAGGATCATAGTGTGTAGCATGGCACACACTATGAACATTTGTGTATATGTAGCTGGAGAGTACTGCAAGGCTCCACTGGATATGTCCAGACAGCAGAACCATGACTTGAGCAACCCAAACACATGCTCTATAATGATTCTGGTTTGTGGGTGTGCCTCAATATGGCATTCTTGTTCAGGTGTTTGCATTTCTGAGGGGTGTCATCAGCCATGGCTCCAGTGCATAGCCAGCATCCCCCACTAGGTGGCCATATGGGATGTCCACACTGGCAAATGACTGGTACAGCTGTGTCATATACCAGATGTGGGAGTTGTGATATCTCCCAGGGCTGCCAGCACACACATTCAAGATAATGCCCTGGGCGTCGCACACAACCTGGCTGTTGATGGAGGGGAAGCCCTTGCGGTTTATGTAGACCCTACCCCGCTCACCAGGTGGTGCTTTGATGTGCATGTGCATGCTGTCTATAGCACCCACTACCTCAGGATATTCTGCTATTTGGTGGAAGAGATGCATATTGCTGGTCAACGCCTCACAGGTGTTGAGGAAATATTTGTGCTCACTGGCATATGCTGAGATGGCATCCAGGAACTGGTGGAGTACCCTAGATGCTGCTGCCTGTGAGATCCCCATGATATCCCCAGTTGGCCTTTGGAAGGCACCTGAGGCTAGTATTCTTAGGCCTACATGTACCTTGGTATCCACAGGGATGGGTTCCCCTCTGCTGATTCTGTGTGTGAGGTAAGGCTGGCACAGCTCAACAATTTGCTGTAGAATGTCCCTGTTTCCCCTGTAGCACTACACTATCTCCAGCTCATGTAGCCCCTGGTAGGTTACTCTGGGTCTGTACACTCTTCTCCTCCTCCTCACTGTGGGATGGTCATCAGCATTCACATCCTCACCACCCACAGCCTCTTGTACATATTGATGTATGAGAGCAACAGCAGCCCCTAACATTTTGTTAGTTTTGTCGGGTAAAATTTCCCCATCTGTTTATACCAGTGGTGTAGAGTTTGTGGGACAAACCCGACTGAAAGGTGTTTGCATAGTTTATAGTTGTGTGTTGGGCTGCTGCCCGAGTAATTGGTTGATTCTGATAATTTCACCTGCCAGCTATGCTAGTTCTCCTTGATTGCCTTCCTACTGCTGTTTTCCCTTCCCACTTGCCCCATATCTAAGTCCCGAGGTGCACCACACATACCCAGTGCTCAAATCTAAACAGTTCTGCTATTTCCTGTGTTTTTTTTTTGTTTGTTTTTTTTTTTTTAGGCATGCTGTGCGTTGCGCACACCCGTTTACCCAATGTAAGCACTTTTAAGCAGAAATGTCCCTCAGACCTCTCAACCGTACAGATTTTTGCAGAATGTCCAGATTTTTGCCTCATATTTTTGGTCAGTTTTTCATAAAATTATGGTTTTCTGGCAAATGGAAATCATTAATGATTAAAGTTAGAAAATAATGACAGACATTTAAGTTTCACATTTCTTACCCTTCAGAAAATTTATGCTAATGCAAAACCTGTTATTCTGTCAACTTTCTAAGTGTGTAAAAGCAATATTTGAAAACTGTCCCTATTTTTGGGTCTTTGTCCCACTTTTACTTATGGCTTTGTCCAGATTTCTTACTCTAAGAAGTTGAGATGTATGATGGCCCTCCCTGGATGTGAACACACTCTGCATTTCATGGAATAAGAAAATACAGCCTCAGATGCACCCCCTTCCTTAACTGTGCTTAGCTAAGGACAAACACGGGCCACAGAGTTCCAATGAGCTTATAGCAAGCATGACACACACCCTTATGAAGTCATTCAGCTCTTAGACTTGCACTGTTGTATTCCTGTACCTACATGGTTAGGTACAAGCTGACACTTTGAAGAAATCTGTGCTTCAGTATAACTCCCCTCATTTGCATACCCCAATGTGTAGGTCATTAGTTACTGTACTTAAACAGACCCTTTCCCCTTGACAACCACTGCTCCCAGGTATTTTTTACATTCTGCATGCCATTGACTATAACGGCAAAATGCAGAATTCACTTAAAATTAACTATTCCCATTTTTTTTTTATTTTCGGCACAATCACGTTTGCGCACCACTGCCCTAAGCTTAAATGGCCAAGATCGGCCAAAAAAAAGTTTAATTTAAAAGAAAAATTGTTTTTTAATGCCAATGGCCTTATATTTGGCCATTGGCATGTGTATTAAACATAATACATGATTTTACATGAGCTGCCATGCCTCCGTTTTGTCAAATGCAGAAATGTACTCAATTATTTTCTGAATACATTTCTGCACTGACACTGTTCTAGCAGAGAGACCTGGCAGCTTGCTGGATCACAATATCACCTCATTTGCATGGTTTTCACCAGCAAATGAGGTGATTTGCATATTTGCTGGTTTTCCATGCTGAAACAGTGTCGGGACACTCATGCAAGTGAAAATGGTACTTTCCTGGATCGCTCGGCGGCCATTTTCTGTGCAGGAGCTCCTACACTGTTCCTGCATGAAAAAACAGCTTTGTGAATCGCGGGGACTGATTTTTATAAATCAATTGGTAAGCATGAAGCAAAAGTAGTACCAGTGAGGGTAGTGATATGTGATGATAGAAGGAATCAAAAATACACAACATTAATCTGGATGCATGCAACTACTAATGTGACAGAGAAAACAACAATTGTTGAAGGAATCAAAAACATCTGTGTAAGTAAATATGCCAGTAGTCAGGGAGATTTGTAACTGTATTCCAAGGAAAGAAAAGGGAAAAATGATACAGAATATTAAGATGCTAAGGAATTTAATAAAATGCGGAAATGTAAATGTAGGAAAGAATAAAGAATAGACATAGAAAAGGGGGATTTTAAGACTGAAACTGATTATATAATGTATTCTAAAGACATGAAAGAAATTGCAGGGGGTACGATGACAGAGTCTTCAGATCATAAAGCAGTATGGGCAAGACTAGGGGAGAAATTATATAATAAAGAAGGGAAAAGGGATAAAGCAATCAACTGCAGAGTTTTAAAAGGAGGAAGAAATAATAAGACAGAAATAAATATTATGGGAAGACCATATGACAACAAGACCATTTTATAAAAATTGGGCATGATAGTGGATAGTATATAAGCAGAAGTATAAAATATATTTTGAAGAGGAAAGAAGAATAAAAAAGCAAATAAGATGAAATATAAAGACATGCTATAGAATTGTGAGAAAGAAATAGTAAAAGGAAGTGACAAAGCAAGAGAAATAGAAAAAAACAGATACATGAAAAAACAGAAAAAAAGTAAAAATGATGTTACATAGGCAAACATACTTTCTGAAAGAAAGGAAAGACAACAAGGGTGAATGCTATCTTAGATGGCATAGGAAATATAAAGTACAAACAATAATATATTATGGAGGTGGTAGAAGGTTTTGCAGAGGAAATGGATGGGCCGGAAGAAGAATAAAAAGTGAAAAAAAATCTGAAAACAAAGATTATTTCAGAAAATGATATAGCAATAGAACAGAGAAGGTGATAAAAAAGAGTGAATCAGCACCATGATTGGATGGCATAAGTTAAGAACATTATAAGGAAATGAATAAAGACAACAAAATTAAATATTAAATGAACAGATTAAGGAATGTATCATGGAAGAAGACATGTGGTGGAGTAATAACATTTATATGGAAAGGGATAAAAGAAAAGATATATAAAAATGGAGGCTTATAACACTAGAGAACAATAACTACAAAATATTAATGACAATACTACACAAAGCATGGATAGAGTACTGGTGAGGTAGTAGGATAAGTGATTTATGGTATAAAAGAGAGGTGAAAGAAATGTAAATTATAGTGAAAAAAGAAGTAGAGATGATACTGAAAGTAAGATTAAAAAGGATGTGACATAGCTAAAGTATCTGATAAAGTGAACCATGAAGCAATGTGACAAATTTTAGAGGCATATGGCACAGCAGAAAAATATTAATGTAATAAAGAAATTTTATAAAAATTAATGGGTGCAAGTTATGATAAAAGGGTGGATGGGGAAAAATAAGTATTAAGAGAGGAGTAAAACAAGGATGCCTGATGAATATCCACTTATTTGTATTAGTGATAAATGCAGGAGTTCAGACATGCATGTATGAAATGAAGAAGGCAACATGTGAGATGAAAGGGACTGTTACATTACAAATAATCATGGCAAATATAGATGATTTAGTTTTAATAACAAAATATAAGGGATGGATAAGTGAGGTTGTAATAAGGATCAAAAAGCTATTAAAAAAGCTGGCCTGCAGTTAAACAAAATGAAGTATAAGGGATTTAGTGAGATAAAGAATAAATAAATGGAATATATTTCACAAGAAAGGAAGTAAAGATCTTGGGAGTGACAGTTGGTGAGTACGAAAGTGTAATAAGTCAACAAGGAGAGATACCTGAATAAATAAAAAAATGTTAGATTGATAGAAAGGTTTGTATTTATCATTTCAGAATATATATATATATATATATATATATATATATATATATATATATATATATATAAATATATATGCATGTGTGTATATATATGCTGAATACTTATGTATTAGAAAAAAAATAGCATACTATTAAGGTGTGTGTATATATATATATATATATATATATATATATATATATATATATATATATATGGGTCTACTTTAGAAACCCAAAATCCCACTTACCCGAAATCCAAAGCACCAACACGAAAAACCCGACATCCCAGAAGACCGACCACCTGGAACACCGCCCAAACACAAAAAGTAAGTAACCAATCGCCCAGCATGCAAACACACTAAAACCGAAGCACAGAAAACTCACCCATGTGGGGGCTTTGCCCCCACACACCCCTTAACTAAATATACCAATTTCAAGATTGCACTACCATGGAGTTAAGGCCAAAGGTCAGCATGCTGGCCAAGTGGTTACTTCCCGTTAGTGATTTGTCAGTGTTCCAGACAGTCAGTCTTCTGGGATGTCGGGATTTTCATCTCAGTCTTTTGGGTTTTGGGAAAGTTGGATTTTGAAAGGGGACCCATAGATATATATATATATATATATATATATATATATATATATATATATATATATATATATATATATATATATATATATATAGCTATATATATATATATATATATATATATATATTCATTTTAGAATCTCAAAGTCTGAAAACCTGAATATGATCGAGTTTTCAGAAGCTCAAAATCCTGAAATGAATCCAACAGAAATAAATAAATACATAAAACATTATCCCCCCAATCCCCCGCTACTTAAATATACCAACTTTGAGATCGCACTACAGCGAGGAAAAGGGAAATCTCCTATTCCACGCTCTATGCAGATCTCAGTTCGAGCTTCTGAAAACTCGATCATATGGTCTCAACCATATGACATTCAGATTTTCAGGCATTTGAGATTCTGATGGGAACCCATGTGTATATATATATATATATATATATATATATATATATATATATATATATATTCATATGCATATATAGGGGTGTTTCCACTCAAATGGAAAAAGAGTTATTAAAGTTAGAGTTTGTTTTAGCTTCATTTTCAGGCTCAAGGCTGAACCTGGTGAAAAAGAAGACAATTTATAATAAGAAGATGGTTTGAACTAAAAAAAAATCAGTGGTGCACTTAGCATCTGTGCATTTATTTTGGGTAATGAGAGCAGCAACTGAAAGATAAACGAAATGACAGTTAAGATGTTATAAGAAAAATATAAAATGTATGGGAAGAAAAAAATGGGAAAAAGAAAACAACAAATAGGATGGAAGAAAAATGATATGACAAAAAAAATGAAATTATGCAAGTTAAAAGTAAGTGAAGTTGGTGGGAAAAGAAAATAATAGTGTAATATGATTTTAGAGAAACTAGTGCACCTATGGAATGAATTAAAAGAAGAAGAAAAGGGCATTAAAAGGCAGAAGAAAAGGCTTTGAGCATTTTTATGAATCAGAGGACTTTTGTGGAGAATTTTATTAGACAAATTATCAGTGAAAGGGAATATGAAATATAAGGTGATTGAGACAAGAAAATGTGTTAACTGTAGTGAAGAAGAAACAACAAAATATTGCTTTTCGATTGCAAAAAGAAAAAGAATTTGGGGACAAGTTTAAAAATGAATATAGATGAGAAGGTTTTAAATCTTTAAAAATGAGTATGATAAGGGAAGTAAGATACAGTAAAGGATAGATTGGATGGGTTTAAATGTATAAATATGAATATGTTACAATATAGGTAGTATGATACAGTAATGAAATATGATATTAATGACATGGGTGCATTGGAAAAAAACAATGTTAGATAGAAGGTAAGTATAAAAAAAAATGAAAGAAATAGAACTGTTAACTTCTTTTGTGTTGATAACTTATTCTTTTGTGTTGATAACTTGTAAATAATTTTATGTAGGGAGGTAAAAAATGATGAGTGTGTAAATAACTGACTTATTTTTTATATGATATAAAATTAATGTAAATGATAATAAAGCACCCCTACTCTTTCCAATATGCATCATGGGATCTTTTACATCCACCTGAGCTACAACCAACTCAAGTACTTGAGACCTCTGTTGAGCATCAAGAGTGCAGCACCCTGCTAATGTTGTATTGCAGTGTTAGCAATCCAGTCACCTGGAATGGGAATAAAACCCACAACTTTCTTGTCTGCCAGCACCAAAGACAGGTGTGCTACCTGGTGAGCCGGTGAAAAATGCTATCTGCCAAAGAAATTTGCTTGGAACTTACAAATCATACCACTGTAGCATAACAGGATGTTATCCCTTATCACTGCACAATGTGCCCAACCAACAATCATTCGACCAAACAACTGCACAAAACAGATCCCAACTCAAAAAAGATGAAGGAATACCACAGATTGCTAAACATTGAAAATAAGATATGATGTCAGATGCAATCAAAAATGTCAGCCTTCTATCAATACTCCAGTTCTGATAAAAATAGTGGACACACCTACCATAAGATCCGTAATTTGCTGATCCTTATTCTCTGTGCTTTTCGCCTTATCTAATAGCCAAAGCAAAAATATGCAATTATCCTAATCTTTTAGCATTTTCTAATTAATTTCACATCAGATAGAAGTATAATTATTCTCCAGTTTTGCATACAAAGATTGTCTCTTCTCTTCAATAGAAACTTTACCAGACTTCACTACAAAAAGGCTAACTCTTTTTACCAAAGTGCAACTCATTCAAGATTTATTTATTATTTATTTATTTATTTATTTGCATTTCTTTACTGGGAAGTCTACTTGGCCAGAGTGAGCCCATTTTCAGTAGAGGCCTGGGGAGTAAAGCTCCAAAAAACAAACATGAAGAGCTACAGAATCAAAACAAAATCAAACATCCATGATACAGAATACTAAATTACAGATAGGTGACAAAATAAAATAGATGATATACAAATTCTACAAATAATAGGTTACAGTAAGAAATAATGAAATGATTTTAAATATGCCAGACAAACACAAGTGCAATTGATGGCATAGAAAATTAGTGTATGTGTGAACATGCAGTATTGCAATAGAGAAGAAATGACAAAAGGTAATAGCTAAACAGGCTGAGTGTAAGGTACAGGTTTAGAGTATCAACTATATGGCAGCAAGATTAAATATAAGATATAGTTGCTAAATGCTACAGATTTTGTGTGACTGGGTTGCACATATTAAGACTTAGTAAGTTGAAAGCACTGAATATACAAATGAAGAGTCAGAGCAACAAGTGAGAGAGGGGGTAAAGAGAGTATGAGCAGGAGACATAAGGCTAAGAATACTGGGTTTTATTATAGTCAGTGCTGGTACATGTACACAGGCAATGGGAGATTAGGTGTTGTTTCAACGATATCTTAAAGTGTTTGGAGTTGCTGTGGTCCTAACTGATGGAGGGAGAGCATTCCATAGTTTGGCAATGGTGTATGAGTAGTGCATTTGACCGGTAGAAAGGTTAGGTTTTGTTACATTTAGGAGCATCCGACTGACTGATCGCAGAGGTCTGTTAGGGTGATACATGGTGAACAGACAGAAGATGGCTGGACAGCTTGAAGGTTTGTAGATTGGCTTATGAGCTGTGGTTAGTTGCAGGTACATTAGATGTTTGGGAAGTTCTAGCCAGTTTAAATGTTGGAGTGATAGGCAGTGGTGGGAGGAGTGTTTGGCGTTGGTTACGCATTTTGCTATTTTGTTGTAGAATGAGTCCAGTTTGGATTTAAGAGAGGATAGTATGTTAGTAAGGAGAGGTGCACCATAGACCAAGGATGGTAGAAAGGAAGAGGCAAGGGATAGGCTTGCTCATAGATGAGGAAGTGTTTATGCCTATAAAGGAGACCTAATTTTTTGATGGGCTTTCTTGATATTTGTGTTTATATAGTGGTCAAATGTTAAGTTTTCATTTAGAATGATGCCTAGAAGTTTGGTATAAGGGACTCCTTCTATGAGAGTGTTGTTGAGTGACTTAACGACAAAATCATTTTTGGTTAGGGGTATGTTTTTTTTTGGGGAGTGAATCACATGAGCTTCATTTTGTTAGCATTTAGGGCTAAATGATTATTATAAATCCAGGTTTTGGTAGAGGGGAAGGCATTTTGGGTGAGTGTAAGTAGTTCTGAAGTGGACTTGGCCACACAGATGATGGTAGAATCACCTGCATCTGGGATGATAGTAGCTTAGGCTATACTGGTATGGAAATCATTAATGAAAAGACTTCATTTGTCAAATCTTCACATTTATGCCTGTAAACAGAATATAGAATGTAATCTGAACCTTGTGAATGGTGACAACTGCATTTGCACCAAACAAAGTAGGATTATTGCAAAAGGCTTGCTGCAGTGGTACTGTCTCACTCCACAGAACCCCTCATTACCATGCAAAACCATCCCGCCACAGTCTACCAGTTATATCATAGAGATAGTTATTTATATCAAGTAGCATTTCTGGTAAAGTAGGAATCGCTGAACCCACTCCCCTGCAAATGCTTAAAATATAAGTACTATCTGCCCTCTTATAACCCTGAAATGACAGGCCTTTTCCATACTGATAAACAAGCAAATCCCTTTCCTTTTGTTCACAAATAATCTGTTAATCCTAACAAAAGGTTAAGGTATTGTAAATCCATTCCTTTCTTATCTAAGACAATCCAAAAATCTCATCAATTTTATGCATCAACCTGCCTACTGATAACAATTCTGACACTTGCAGTAAAAACATACATACACAAAGTTCAGTCTTCACCAGTCTCACAGGGAATTCAAGCAGCCCTGAAGTTGAATGCTATCATCTTATGAAGTACACTATTTGTTCTATAAAAGATGTAACACCACAGCACAGTCATTGATTTTTGAGTATCTTTCTCCCAAAAATGCTCTTTGCCTTATACTCTAAAGCTAACTTCACCATCCAGTGGTGAGTACCTATACCTCTCAACTTCTAAACACAAGAATTCTGGACAAAGCCAAAATTAATTGGAGAGACAAAGGCCCAAAAAACAGACACAGTTTTTAAATATTATTCTCTAATTAACATAAATGTTTGATAGAACAGCAAGATTTGCATCAATATGCACTTTCTGAAGGATATAAAGTCTGAACCTCAAATGTCAGTCATTATTTTGTGATTGTGATCAAAAATGATTTCCCAGAAGTACTAAGACCCAAAAATAGGGACAGTTTTCAAATATTGCTCGTTGACAGAATAACAGGTTTTGCATTAGCATAAATTTTCTGAAGGGTAAGAAATGTGAAACTTAAATGTCTGTCATTATTTTCTAACTTTAATCGTTAATGATTTCCAATAATTTGCCAGAAAACCATAATTTTATGAAAAACTGACCAAAAATATGAGGCAAAAATCGGGACAGAGCAAAAAATATGATGCAAAAATCTGGACATTCTCTGAAATTCTGAAGAGTTGAGATGAATGAGAATATCACCCCAAAAATAATTTATATATCCCACTCTTCTGTGCTCCCAAATAAATAACACCTCCAATCCTAGATTTAATTACTAACAAAAATATGTACTGCCTAATGGTGTACCTACTTATAAATAAACTGCTTGTATGTTAATCAAATTGGACATATCCCATTCTGTTTCACAATCTGTATTTGTCACTCCTCCACCAGCCTCAGCCCTCCTTTCCAAACAGCATATTTAAAGTCCCTAATCCTTATACTCAACATATGAGAACACATTAATGGATACTAAAAGCGAAACTAAAACAAGTTTAAGACAGCATGTAAAGGAATATAAATGCTGATAATAAGCCCTGCAGCTTTTCCCCTTCTTAATTTAATCATGTTTGCTCGCCTGTTTACCACAGCCCAGTATTCCAAAACCACAATTCCACAACCAGGTTTGATTAAACATTTTGTGCAGGAATACTTCCCTTATTCTAGTGCATGACACCTATCTTGTGGAAGAAGAAACAGAAAGAGGAGTAAAAATCAGAGTTTATTCTGAACAGCAGAGGTAACTTTTACAGAAACAGAATCAAAATATGGTATTCAGTGGGTAATACTATCAGCTTGCAGCCTCAAATAACAACTTTAGGAAGATGTGCAGTCAAATGTCTCTCGTAACAATTATTCTTCCTTTAGTATAAGGCAACGTCATGTTCATCTTAGCACACGATGAAGATCTGGTGTTAGTAGAGTCCATATGAAAGTGGGACCCCCTTGCCACCTTTATATTTTAGTTTAGGCATGATAGAAAACAAGACTACATACTTTTTCCACTGAAAAAAATACTGCACAAGTGTTTCACCTGTCCATTTATGGTGTGGAGACACACATCCACCTCCAAAACTGCTGTCTGCAAACCATCATATTTTTATCAGTGCCCCCTTCAGGAACATTTTAACATTAACCAATTTTCACATCAGTTTCTTTGTCTATTTCTGAACAAAACTGAATCCTGTACTTGCACCAAAGGATAAACAACACAGTCTTTCTACAGATTTGGTTCCATCACACGGAATAACAAAGCCCTGACTATGAACCTAATGTCTCAGGATGGATGGAGGAGCTAATGAGGGTGGGAGGGAGTGGGCAATGCTTGCATTCTGTAGAGAAGGAAGTGGCATGGCCCACTACAGTGCCACATCCTCTGCAGACAGAGGCATATGGGATGTAGTGCATGGACGGGGGACATTTGTTTGTCTCTGCCAAGCCACAGCTTTGTAGCAGTCTTCAAGGGAGATATGGGAACATGCTTACTCACAGGAAAAAGGCATTTAAGGCTCTCACAGTAACCATGAGTGGGGATTAGGGTACACAATTCCTGCCATGACTGCCTGGATGAAGGTCATGCCATGACCAGTTCTCACCCCAAAGTAGGTGATTATGGCATAGGCTAGATAGATCATTGGATCATAGGTTCATATGAGGTTACTAGGCTAATGGCCCTAGAGCCCTTACAAGCCTAGCCAATTTATACTCGAGTTACCATTACAAGCTTAGCCATGTTTTACCAGAGTTACCCTAATTGAGCTTGGTTAGATGGGTGTTATGCACAGAGTGAGTCTATGATCAGCACCAAATACCCCTGTCCATGAGGAACATGGACACCACCCTGGGGTGATTTTGTGGTATCCCATCCAATTGTCCAGGTTGCACTTGAATAGGGTCAGTGAGGAGCTCTGCTTCACATGAATTGGGAGTCATTTCCAGAGGAGCAGCAGTCTCTGGAAGACATATCAGTCTCTCCAGCATGTTCTGTTAATGTTACAGACTAGGTTAAGATCCCTGGAGTGAGTTTTTCCCCTTTGATTTACAGATATGTAGCATTTTTGTTAGAGTAGGCTCAGAGACTGCCCTGTAGGCTAGGCACAAGTCACCTCTCAGCAGCCTATGAGATACACAGTACAGTGACAGGACTTTCAGTCTATCCACATAAGTCACGATTTGGAGGATCTGAATTCTCCTGGTGAGAAACTTCTGTGGTCCCTCCAGTTGTCTGGTGAGGTGCGTGCAAAAGGGGGCATTGTACTCTATTAGCGGTCTAATGAGAGTCCAGTACAGTAGAATTATAACATCCTTAGACCTGGGTGCGTGCCCTTACTTATGAGATGAGCAATATAGAAGGCTTTCCTTACCACTTTGCAAACTTGGTGATCAAAGTTTAGATTGCTATCAGCCTGTGCTCCCAAGTATCGTACCACTGAGTTTGAGTTTAGGGTAGTGCTGTCAATATTGTAATTAGAATGGGATTCCTCTTTTCCAAAGGAGATAATAATGCACTTTTTTATGCTTAGTTTTAATCTGTGGCTTTGGCACCAATCATTTGTCTGTGTTAGCCCCTTCTGTAATATGTTCACATCATTGGGGGACTCAATAATTGTGCCCAATTTGCAATCATCAGCAAACATGGTAAGCCACAGGCTGCTACTTTAGCCTGGACTTCCAAAAAATAGATTCCAAACAGAAGAGGGCCCAGCACAGATCCTTGTGGTACACCACTGGTGACTGGTCTACTGGTAGAATTGGAGTCCCTGACTCTAACAGTGTGTGTTCTGTTGATGAGCCAATTTGCTACACATCAAGTGACATAGGGATTAATTCCCAGTTTTAAATTTGCAGTCCTTCTGCCATTAGTATGTCACAGCCAGCAACAAGGTGTGCGACTGTTTCCAATTCTGTTTTACAAAACCTACATCTGTCTGTTTCTCCCACATGTTCAATGGACTTTGTAAACCAACGTGTACATAGTCCACTATCTTGGGCTACCAGTATTAAACTTTCACCTTTTGGCTTGAATTTGCCTCTCCTTAATCATTCCTGTGTTTGATCCTGATCTACATGAGGCTCTTCCAGGAGGTTTCTACACTTGCAACTATATTTATTTATTTTTCACATTTCTTGCCTTCTCATCTGATCCTTCACATTATATTCTTTCTTTTGTTTCTTGACACATTCAGTTGCGACCTGAATTTTATCTACTTCTGGTTTGATTTCCATTTCTGCTTGACGCCAATATGCTTCTGCTAGACTGAGAAGGGACGTCATCTTAGATTTATTCTCCCCATGTTTCAAGACTCACTACATTTGGGTCTTGTGAGGTCAGCAGATATGTGTGCAGTCCCACAATTGCAGATCTATACATGTAATCAATTTCAAGAAGGCCCATACCTCCTTCAGAACAGGGAATGTATAACCTTGGTATACAATGATTTTTATAAATCATTTGGTGAGCATGAAGCATCCTTCTTGTTTTCCTGCATAATCTAGCTAACACATTTTGGGGCCAGTCAATCACTCCAAAACTGTAAGTTAGGACAAGAAGAGCAAATTAGTTTATAGCTTGAATTTTGTTCCTAGATGTCAACGCTGTTTTCAGGATTAATTAAAGTCTTCTAAAATATCCCTTACTAAGTTTTATTTGCATTTGTTCTGGTTTTACTGTTGATCCTTCATCAATTCCCAAATAATTATATACTCCCTCTTGCTCAAGTTCTTGTCCCAAACTGATGTTTTCTTGGTGCTGTAGTTTTTCTGCCTTAAAGGTTGCTTTTGCAAATTTATCAAGACTAAATGACATTCTTATATCATCTGAAAAGGTTTTGACTACATGCAGTTGTGCTTTCTGTTCCTCATCTGATGAGCTGTACATTTTTAAATCATCGACAAAGAGAAGATGAGAGGTCTTTACACTTTGTTGTTTTCTAGGAGCCATATTATAGCCATGGCCTGATCTGTTATGCAGACAGCTTATGGGTTAAAGGCAAGACAGAATAGCAGCAGTGACAAGGAGTCACCCTGGAATATCCCCCTTTGAATGTTTATGCCTCGAATAACAATTTGTCTTTTATCACGCCTTAATTGTAAAGTGGTCTGCTACTGCTTCATGAAGACTGTCATGTAGTCGATCAGTGTAGGGTGTATCTTATATATATATTTTTAAGGTACTCTTTTATCCATGAATGTGGAATACTATCAAATGCTTTTTTGTAGTCAATCCATGCCATGCTTAGATTTTTCACCTTTTTACAGTTCTCCATTATGACTTTATTTAGCAGCAGATGGTCCTTTGTTCCATGTTGACTTTCATTTATTACCCTTTTGTTCTATTGCCATGATTTAATTTTCTTCTAAATGACTATAAACTCTGTTGGCATCAATTTCAGGGTGTAGTTTATACGTTGCTGGAAGGCAAGTTATTGGTCTACAATTTGTTGGATAACGTGCAGGTTCACTCTTAAGTAGGAGTATTGTTTTTCTTGTTGTTACCCAGGTTGGTGTCTGTTCGGGGTGCACATATAAATAGTTCTTACTCATGGCTAAATCTTCATGCAGAGTTGTTAATACTTTTAGCCAGAAGTTAGGTATTGCATCTGTGCCTGGGATTTTCCAAATGGAGGCTTTTCTTCACTTCATCTCAGTCTTTCTATCCATTACTTCATTCCATTTCATATCCTGTACCTTTGAACTTATTATTCTTTCTTTTACTTCTCCTATCCATTTAGCATCTTTATTATTTTTCACAGGATCTTCATAGATATTTCTCTAAAATGTATCTATTTCTTCTGTTATGGGTGGTCTTTCAATTCCTTTTGCCTTTTTTCTTAGTTCTCTATAGAACTTTTTAGGCTCATCAATAAATTGCTTATTTTGTACTTTTCCTTTATATTTATCTGTGTATCTTCTAAGTTTTCTGCCTGCACTGAGATTTTTAGTTTATTATTTGCAACAGTGCAAGATAGATCCTGATCTGTTATAATACTGCACATTGCTTTTATCATGTCTATCTTTCTGACTATTTTGGTTGATCTGTTCCCTCTTCTATACTCCTCTAACAGTGACACTTCTTGTCTTAACTGCTTTATAGTTTTCTCTATTCGATACTTCCATGATGGTATTTGATTTCTCCCCTTCCTTTCCCTTACTACCCTGTGTTCTTGTAGAATTTTTTTTTTTTATTCTTTTTATTTATTTATAATATCATTGAAAAAGAAACATATTAGACAACATCCCACAAATTACAAAAAATAAATATACACAACTATATACATATATACAGTGCCCAAGAACAAAAGTGAAACAAATCATATTGGTACAATCACATTCAATTCAATATATGGTCAAAGAACGTCCTACAAAACTTCTTAAGATATGGAGTCTGTTTGTGGCTGTGAAAAATATATATATGTGTCTTTAGGTGGTTGGTCGCAAGAGTCTTAAATCCTTCCCAGGAAAGTAAGTTATTGTTTTTCCAATTAAGAGTGATGTAATACTTTATTAACATGAAGATAGATATTAAGATCCTAAATTGCAACTTTGTCAGTCCTGGGGGAGGGATATGTAAAAGGGCAAATTTCCAAGAAAGAGTTGATTTTTTCATAGTCCATTTTCTCAAGCTGGACTCTTAATGCGCACCATAGCTTATATGAGCGTTTACAGCTCCAAAATATGTGTAGGGCATCTCCTGTCTGATTTTGGCAGAATTGACAATGAGGAGAAGAGTTATGGTACATTTTGTTGATTATACTTGGGGTAAGATAAGCATTATTCAATAACATAAGCTCGGTTTACCTACGTTTTCTAAGAGGGATGAGATCGGGGTCATTTTTGATGACATTTGATATCTAGTCTTGAGTGATATGGGGATCCTGTTTTATCCTGTAGCTAGAATATATGGGCTCCTTTTGTGTTTTGATGGACATAATGAATTTACAGGAGCTTGAAATCATTTTCTTTTTGAGTAGAAGTAAATTCCATAAAACCTTACATGTGGAAATGTCTTTATCTGATACACTGATAGGGTTAAATCATTTCTGAGATACTTCCCTAATTTGTCTTAATATGATCAAATATTTTTTAGTGAGTTTCATCTTAATGCTTGCCTCTGAAGTAGAGAGGTGCATATACGGGTACAAGTCTAAGATAATTTTATCCTTCAGGAGTGGGAATTGATTCAAGTTTATCATAGTCCCATTCAATCTTAAGTTAGGATTAAGGTGGAGGGGTTGTAAAGTGTTGAAGGCAGGGGTTAATTTTTAAGGTGTGTACAAGTTTTTGTAAAGTTATTATCCTGTATGTTATACTGTTATGTATTTTGAATTTGCTCAGGTTATCTTTATTTAAGAAGGGAAGAGCTAGAGGGTTGAAGCTAAGCGATTTGATATAGTTATTATACAATTTGACCCAAATGGGATACCAATTAGTGGAGTTTTTAGTGAATGTAGCTATATTAATTATTCTACTACAGTTAATGATTTCATAATACAGTTTGAAGTCTGGCAGTCCTAAGCTGCCTAGTTCTCTTGGGTATGAAAGTTTAGCATGACTAATCCTAACAGATTTAGGGGACCACAAGAAATTCGACAAACATGAATAAATAGTTTTGAAGAAGCTATTTTGTAGGATAATATTGGTTGCGTTAAAAATAAAGAGAAGTCTAGGTAGTATATTAATTTTGATGATCGCTACCCTAACGAGAAAGTATAATTTAAGATTAGTCCACCTTTTCAGGTCATTTTGTATGTTTGGCCAGACACTAGTGATATTGCCCTGATAGTATGCTTTCGGGTCCGGGGGCGGCCACGGTGGTGCAGCGGTTAGCATTGCCACCTCACAGCAAGAGGTTCTCTGGTTCGATTCTCGGCTGGGGTGCCTTCTGTGTGGAGTCTGCAGGTCCTCCTTGTGGTCACGTGGGTTTCCTCCGGGTGCTCTGGTTTCCTCCCACATCCCAAAGACATGCAGTAGGTGGATTGGACACTCTAAATTGGCCCTAGGTGTGAGTGTGTGCCTTCTGTGGAAGGTTGGGCGCCGGGCTGGCAACTCGATACCATAAAACTCCACTGCCAATCATGAGAGGACAGATGATCCGCTGTGGCGACCCCTGACCGGGAAAAGCCAAAAGAAGAAGAAGAAGTATGCTTTGGGATCCGGGCAAAATTAAATTCCTAAGTATTTCATGTGTTGTTTAATCGCAATATTTTTTGAGGTTAGAGTGTTGGGGTACTGAGTGTAGATATTAATTGGGAAGATTACAGATTTGTCCCAGTTTAGCATGTAATTTGAAAATTTAGAGAAGGTGTCTATGGAGGTCATAACTTTTTCAAAGCCAGAATTAGGAAGTGAAAAATAAATGTTGAAGTCATCAGCATATGCAGATAGGAGTATTGTAGTATTGTAAAGGATAGGAATATGGTGATATGTTCTCTGTTTAATTAATAAGAATAAAGGTTCAATGAATAGATTAAATAGCAGGGGGGAGAGGAGGCACCCTTGTCTTGCACTGTTTTTAATATTTATTCTGGATGAGATTTGTTTATTTATTTGGAGAACAGTATAGGCATTTCAGTAAGGTGTTTTAATAATTTTAAAGTAAAAGTTAGGTATATTGAACTGTGGAAGAATCTCAAACAAAAAATCTATGCTAATTCGGTCAAAAGCCTTTGATGCGTCAATATCTAAGGTATATATAGGGGTTTGTGCAAGGGAAGAGAGTGATATCATAGCATCTAGAGTAAATGTATGGTCCACTGTTGGCCTATGTAAGATAAATCCTGATTGCTCAGGTAATATAATACTACTGATGATCTTTTTAAGTCTGTTAGCTAAAATTGTGGCTAGGATCTTCTTGTCTAAGTTGACAATAGAGATAGGCTTGTATTTCGATGGATCTTTGGTATCGGAATTAGGTTTTAAAATAAAAATGGTTCTAGATGCATTTAAATGAATGCCTTTTATTCCAAATTGTATAATGTTATTAAAAAGCTGAAGGAGAATGATGGAAATTTTTTTATTGAAATGTTTATAAAATTCGGCCGTAAATCTATCTGGGCCAGGGGATTTATTCAGTTTAAGGCTATTGATGGCAAGGGTGATCTCTTGTTTTGTGATTTTCCTATCTAGAATGTCTTGTTGCTCTTCAGTAAGTTTGGGGAAGGTTAGGTTATTTAAGAATAGTTGTAACTCCTTTTTGTCAATAGGGTCTTCCGGAGGGCTATAGAACTTTGAATAAATTGATTCAAACAGGGTAACAATATCCTGTGCATTCTGATACAGATTCCCTTGATGAGATATTGCAGGAATAAAGGGAGAGAGTTTGCTCTGATTCAATATTCTAGCTAGGAATTTAGAAGGAAAAGGGCCCATTCAGAATATTTGGCTAAAGTTTTCATTTCATGGAAGGAAAGACATTCAGCGTGCAAGGATAACAGTTTCTCTTGTAGTTGAATTATTTCTTTCTCAGCTTCTAGTGAATAATTAATTTGTATTTCATTTTCCAGTTTACCTGTTCTGTCTTTTATGAGTACTTCATTTTTAATGTTAAGTTTCCTATAGTATGAGGCCTTGTTGATAAGGAATCCTCTAATCATAGTCTTTGTGGCAGCCCAGGCGATATCCAAGGGAGAAGAAGGGGAATTAAGTGAACAAATAAATTGATCTAAATATGATTTAATTTCTGTGAGTATGTTGTTCTTCTTTAGGAGATTTGAGTTAAACTGCCACCAAATAACTTTGTTGCGTGAAGTTATATAAAAAGACCCATGAATGTTCAGTGATATTTTTGAGTGATCCGATAGAAATCTAGGTTCAGTGTTATGGGTGACGTTAAAGTTCATGAATACAGAAGATATAAGAAAAAAGTCCAATCTGGACCAGCTTTTATGGCAGTTTGAAAAGAATGTGAATTTGTTATTTTTGAGGGTGCAACTTTGATATATGTAAGGGTCAAACAGATTGTAATCTTCCTTTTATTCAGAAATAGTTAAGGTGGCATGTTTATTATAATTAGCTTTAACATTAGTCCTATCTGTCTCTGAGTCCTGGATAGAATTCCAATCTCCACCCTCTATCTAATAATGTTTAGGAAAGCTAGCAAAGATTTTATAGATGTGCATAAGGAAATTCTGTTGATTGAAGCATGGTGCACAAATGTTTATGAATAAAATAGGTTTATCTAGATGTGTACTACATGTGGTGAAGTAGCACTATCTTCCATCCTTATCAGAGTCCTGTTTAATAATGTCTTGTCAAAATGTATTTTTAATAATAATAGCAACCCTCGCACTATTAGTTTTTGCCCCTGATGCTATAATAGTTTTAATCCATCTTTTCCCCAGATCCCTCTTCCACTGCTCCTCAGATATATGAGTTTCTTGGATGAAAATTACACTAGATAATGCTTTAAACGTCAAGTGCATGAAAAGTTTTCTTTTCTTATGTGCCTGTAACCCCTTAATATTCCATGACTCAATACTCTGCATTATTTATTCTTAACCGTTATTAAGTAAGTTATTTATATTTGGAGACTGGGGGAGTGATTGTAAATAAGTAAGTGATTGTATACTAAACGGAAAAGCTTGGGCAAAGATAAGGAACCCTTCCTGCTCTAGATCTGTGCCTAACCACACCCACCCCAGCCCAGAAGAGATTGGGATATTGAGTATTGAAGCTTCTAAAGAAAACATTATGTAAACAACTTGCACATAAACTGAAACTATGCAGCTGAGAAATCCCAAAAAGAACAGACAATATCTACAGAATCTAAAATGCATAACAATCCTAAACATAATAGACAATCGGACTCCTAGCTCTGCTAACTTCTTGTTTTAAACTGAGAGAACAAGACAATAATTCCCATACAGGGAGATGGTTATGTGAGCTTTGATATGCTTATCGTAATATTTACACCCAAAAATATGCATTCAGGTCAAAGGAACAGACAAGGATGACACAAACTCATCCTGAGAAAGGCTAACAGGATTCAAACTATGTACAGAAATTTGCAGTCTTAACTCCTGTATAATAAAAAGAGAAGACATACTGGAATTTGAGTGCTTCTAAACTATCTATCTAAATATGATTCAATTTCTGTATGTCGTTCTTCTTTAGGAGATTTAAACTGCCACCAAATAGCTTTGTTGCGTGAAGTTATATAAGAAGACCCATGAATGTTCAGTGATATTTTTGAGTGATCCAATAGAAATCTAGGTTTAGTGTTATGGGTTATGTTAAAGTTCATGAATACAGAAGATATAAGAAAAAAGTCCAATCTGGACCAGCTTTTATGGCAGTTTGAAAAGAATGTGAAATTATTTTTGAGGGTGCAACTTTGATATATGTAAGGGTCAAACAGATTGTAATCTTCCTTTAATTCAGAAATAGTTAAGGTGGCATGTTTATTATAATTAGCTTTAAAATTAGTCCGATCTGTCTCTGAGTCCTGGATAGAATTCCAATCTCCACCCACTATGTAATAATGTTTAGGAAAGCTAGCAAAGATTTTATAGATGTGCATAAGAAAATTCTGTTGATTGGAGCATGGTGCACAAATGTTTATGAATAAAATAGGTTTATCTAGATGTGTACTACATGTGGTGAAGTAGCACTATCTTCCATCTTTATCAGAGTCCTGTTTAATAATGTCTTGTCGAAATGTATTTTTAATAATAATAGCAACCCCCGCACTATTAGTTTTTGCCCCTGATGCTATAATAGTTTTAATCCATCTTTTCCCCAGATCCCTCTAACACTGCTCCTCAGATATATGAGTTTCTTGGATGAAAATTACACTAGATAATGCTTTAAACGTCAGGTGCATGAAAAGTTTTCTTTTCTTATGTGCCTGTAACCCTTTAATATTCCATGACTCAATACTCTGCATTATTTATTCTTAACCGTTATTAAGTAAGTTATTTATATTTGGAGACTGGGGGAGTGATTGTAAATAAGTAAGTGATTGTATACTAAACGGAAAAGCTTGGGCAAAGATAAGGAACCCTTCCTGCTCTAGATCTGTGCCTAACCACACCCACCCCTGCCCAGAAGAGATTGGGATATTGAGTATTGAAGCTTCTAAAGAAAACATTATGTAAACAACTTGCACATAAACTGAAACTATGCAGCTGAGAAATGCCAAAAAGAACAGACAATACCTACAGAATCTAAAATGCATAACAATCCTAAACTTAATAGACAATCGGACTCCTAGCTCTGCTAACTTCTTGTTTTAAGCTGAGAGAACAAGACAATAATTCCCATACAGGGAGATGGTTACGTGAGCTTTGTTTTTGTTTTCCTTCTGGAGAAAATAAGCTTCCATATCAGTGTTTTTAACTACATAGATATATGCTTATCGTAATATTTGCACCCAAAAATATGCATTCAAGTCAAAGGAACAGACAAGGATGACACAAACTTAGCCTGAGAAAGGCTAACAGGATTCGAACTATGTACAGAAATTTGCAGTCTTAACTCCTGTATAATAAAAAGATAAATACCTGGAATCTGAGTGCTTCTAAACTCTGACAATGACACTCTAGTATGAAACCATTATACAAATTAATTCTATACAGTTTGCCATCAAATCTTATCAAACTGAAGAGGAGATTTTATATTGCATACAACATATTCTCTGTCATCAGTGAACATATACTATAACTGTATAACACTACTCCTTTGGTCATACAAAAATACCGGAGTTTTATCTTAGACTACAGAACTACTATGAAGGTAGGTGTATAATGATACTAAGCCATTGCTACATCTAAAAGTATTTTTGCTGTTTTACCTAGATGTATTGTGACTGACTGCTACTGACGAGCCGGCTTACTGTAAGTGAAACAACAGACATACTGCACTTGAAACCGGTCCCTTGCATGGAGGAAGCGCTATGCTAAGTTAGTGGTGAATCCCCACTGGACAATACAATAAACTAGACAGTGTAGGAACTAGCTCATGTAGTAATTACATTCAATGGGATTATATCACTAAGGTCAACATATAGTAAGAAATCAGCAATTATTATCGCATCTGTACATAATGACTAATACTCGACATATGCTTATAGGGATGCAGTAATGTACAGGTATACTAGATCTTTTACAACATAGGAAGTGTACAGTTCCATATAACGCTCAGCCTTCCTAAATGATTTAAGAATCTCTCTATCCGTGCATTAGATATCTTGCCGAACACAAGTCTGTATACCTCTTAGATACTGTACCCCAGATTAATCAGCAAACAAGACAAATAGATCCAGACATTCGATGCTCCTTTATGGGTAAACACACAGCTCCTACTAAATTATCCCCATGAGATATATATACAGTTATGAGCCATAGAACCTGGGACAAGTGTTAGGTTTGAGAGAGAGCTACTCCGATCCTATCTAAGTGAGCAACCACTAATAACAAGTGTGGAACCGTACCTAGGTGGAGCAATGAGCTGAATGGTCTCCTTTCTTTATTCTATGCAGTCTTTAAGGATTTCTTCGTTTTGAGATACACTTATGAAATCGCTTAAAAATTTAAGTGATCTACTGACAGGTTGAAGGTATTCACCCCTTTAAGGAGGGTGAGATGAGGGTCGACATCTGTGATAAAATTGTGATTACAGTTGTCTGTTTCTTTAAGGGAGTGCAGATGCATGGGAAAACCCATCCTGAGGTTAGAGTCACTGTGTAATATTGTTCATGTCAGTTAATGGAGATTGTATTTCATCACCACCACATGAGAAAGCTAGGCCCAACAACAGCCAGCTCGGCCACACCAGTAAAAGCCATAGGGACACATCAGACAAATATCACTTAGCGACTTCCCCCTGGATCAAGGTATTAGGTTATACCAATAGGTTAATGTAGAAACTGTATTGGATTAGTGCTTCTGTACAGCCAGATCCGGTCTTTCATTAAAAGCTGTCAAGAAAATCGAGGTAGCTTCTTTAGTGTTTGTTGCTGACATTTTGTTGCCTTGTGATAGAAGATTAATGTATTGGGGTATTTCATTTGAAATTTTATTTGTTTTTGGATTAGAAACACACAGAATGGAGCCAGTTTTTGTCTCTCTAGTTTAACTTGTACAGGAAGGTCCGGAGACAGAAACATTTTTGAACCATTCCAGATGACATACTTTTTAGATTTTGCCACCATTAATAGCTTGTTAACATGTTGGAAGTTCAATATTTTAGTGTACACAATTCTAGGTTTGTTAAACTCCGAAGATGGTCTAAGAGCACTGTGTGCTCTTTCAATTGTAATCTGGTCGGTAACTGTATTTTTATCTAGAAATAGAGCAAAAATGGAAGTGATTGTTTCTGGTAGATTATTGTGGTCTATCCACTCTGGTATGCCTCTTATCTTGTTGTAGAATTTTATCTGTTATTAATTTAGCTGCACAGTAATATATCCTATTTACTTCTGTTATATCACATGGATCTCTATGGACAGTCCTAGTTACTGTGTTTATGTGTTTTATCAAACTTCTGACTTTTGTGTTTTATTGACCTTCTGTAGTCTATATCTGTCATTGATCTTAATATGTCTATCTCTATTAAATCAAGCAACTCTTCTCTTAGCTCATTTTCTTCTAAACTGAGGGCACATTTTTGTTCTCCATTTCCTGCAGGCATTCTATAGAGAGCTCTATAGCATCTTCCTGTGGCACATACTCTTCAATTTATCCTATGTCATCCATTGCTCTGTTTTATGTGAACTCACTTTCCTGTCACTACTCAACATTGACAGTGTCAGAGTTGCCACAGTTTCTTGTTCCTTTTCTTGCTGTTCAACTTCATGTGAACGTTTATACTGGTTTCTTGAGGAAGGTTCCAAAATATCTTCATATGGCAACTGCCCAGTTATTTCCCATTCCACTGGTTTCTCCTTAATGTGGATGTCTATTGCTCTATCCTGTTGTGGTGCTTTCTGAGCTAGCTTTCTGCACTGAATCCTTCACTTCACAGGTGCTCCATAACCTCAGTTTCTATTTCTTTAACGTCTCCATTACCTATCTTCTTTTCTACTTTTCCTATGTGTCTTCTTATTTTTTGTATTGTAACGTTTTTCATGTCTGGATTCCTTTACCTTATTTCTCTTCAAATATCTTGGGTGCTGTTCTTTTTGTATTCATTTTGCTTTCTCCTTTGCATAAATATTACACCATATTAAATCTCTTTTTTCTTTCCCATGTCTATATTTCTTCTTGAGATGTCTCCTGATCTTCCTGTTTCTCCTTACTTTGGGGGCTCGTTCCATCATGCTGTAATGCAACCTGTGTTAGACCTTCTACACTAAATCCTTCACTTTGCAGGCATTCCATAACTTCAACTTCTATTTTTTTAACTTCTGCTTTACTAATCTTCTTTTCTACATTCTTGTGATACTATTTTTATTGAGAAATGTTCTATATCTGGATGTCTTTGCCTATATTTCTCTTTGAATATCTTTGGGGATAGCTTTTTTGTATTGGTTAATTTGGCTTTCAACTTTGCATAAATATGGCACCATATCAAATTTCTCTTTCTTTCCCATGTCCATATTTCTTTTTTATACTTTTCAAAAATCTCTAGGTTTTGTTGTTTATATTTTCTCACCTCCTCAGATGCTTCTTTTTCCAAACAGATCAAAGTTTCTAGGTCTATATAATGTTTTTCTCAAATCTGTTGTATTAGTGAACACAAATTTTTATTTGAGGCTTTTGACAGCTTTTCTTATGGAATTATTTTTCTTTCCTCTAGTTTGTCTTAATCTTTTTGCATATCTTGTGTCTGTAGGTTCTGAGCTTTTTACATAATAGTAACAATGCATAATCTCTTTTTTATCCTCAGTAGTCCACTCTATCGGCTTTATGGCTCTTATTTGGCTTATCAGTTTTTGTGATTTTTGTGGACTGTTACTTCTTTCTACAATAGGGGATCATCCTCCCCCCTGGGCCTGGACTAGCCCCATTGTAGGAATGTTTCTATATTTTGAGGATTCTACACTGTCATATTTTCCAGTCCTGGCAACTATGTGCCTACCAAGATTGGCACTTTTTTATCCTGGGTCTTATGCATTCAGCTATCTTTTTTTTAATTTTTGACCTACTTCTGTCCATGGTATGTGCTATATAAAATACAGTCTATATATCAGTGTCATCTTGGTGAGATTTTGTGAAAAGCAGAGTCCACCTTGCAAAGGTACTCACCAATACTTGAAGCTGAATTAATTTTCAGCAATACTATTCTCCTTTGCTTGCTGACTTATCATCTCTCCATTCAGACTTATTCTTCCCAGCTGGGAGAGTTTCTCAATGATATCTGAAAGGGGGATTGTGTCAAAGCCCTTGGCTAGGTCAAGATAGGCAGTATGCACAGTCTTAACTTCATCCAGGGCTTTGGTGACATTCTCAAAGAAGTCTACCAAATTTAACAAGCATGATCTACCCTTAACAAAGCCAAACTGGGTTGGGTCAAGAGTTTGAAGGCCGTCTATGTCCTTGTTGATAAGGTGCATGATAATTCTTTCCATGGCCTTGAATATGAGGCTGGTTAGAATTATGGATCTATATTTCACAAGGTTGGTTGATGGGCCACCTTTGTGCAAAGGGATTGCTGCTGCTTTTCTCCACTCTGCTGTAACAAAGCCAGTTATCAGGCTATGGTTAAAGACAGCATCAAGTGGTTCCTCTAGGTCTTGTTTTTAATTGCTAAGTAAGCAGCATGGGATGTTATCTGGTCCATCTGAGGCCATATTTTTAGCCTTGGAGACTGCTGATATGACTTGCTCTCTAGAGATACTAGGCAGAGGACTAGTGACAGGAATGCTTTGGGGTATGGCTGGTATGGTCAGTGGGGTGAAATTTGTGCCAAATTTGTCACCAAGCAGGTTGGCAATTTCTTCAGGTTCAGTATGAGTGGTACCATCCACTCCTAGTACAGCACATAGCTGGGCATTGCCTTTTCGATTTCTGACATAGCTAAAGAATGCTGTTTGGTTATCCTTAGCTAGGGATGTTATTTTTAGATTCATTAGTTTTAGAGGACTTTACAATATATCTGATTTACTTTTTCAAGATGTAGAGGGGATTCTTTCACTGCTGAGTCAGTTCCTTCTTGTTCTTAGACATCATTTTCTTTCTCTTGTTATATAACATATTTATACTTGAGGTCCACTAGGGTGGTTTGTTTTTTCTGGAGGACTTGGTTTTGATCCAGTCGGGTACAGCCAAGTCTATATCTATATAGCTGTTTAGGTGTTTATACAGAGCATTTGTGTACATCTCTGCTTTGTTTGTTTGTGTCTTTCGGCTTTTCCCGGTTAGAGGTCACCACAGCGGAACTCCGGTCCACTAATGATTGGCAGTAGAGTTTTACGTGCTGGCTTGCCGGGCCTAATGCACAACCTTCAACGAAGGATTGCCCGTTCACACATGTCGCCACACAGAAGACGCTCTAACTGAGGATCAAACGGGCAACGTCTAACTGTGAGGCAACAACGCTACCGCAGCACCACCACCGCAGTGTTGTGTACATTTCTGCTTAATGTGTTTGCAAGGGGGTTGAAACTTTTTATACCATCGCTTAGAAGGCTATAGTTATCTTTGGAACAATTTTTAAATTGTATTGTTCTTGTAGGAATGTCAGATCTGATAGTTACTTAGAATGAGACTGATTCATAGTCCAACCTTACTGAGGAGGATACCACACAGGTATGGGTGCAATGCCTCCCCCCCCACTGTGCTGGTGAGTACTAGGTCTAGGACATTTGAGCCCCTTGTGGGGGTACAAACTGTTACAGGGCATTTGTATTGACAAAGCCCAGGAACCTCTGGGCAATCATGTTTGTGCTCGTGTATGTCGCCCAATCGATGAAAGGATAGTTGAAGTCTCCCATGACCATGGTGTTTGGCTGTATGGTGAGTTAATGCAGTAACAGCAGGTAGGCACTCCCTTGGTTCATGGTGGGAGACCTATAGCTAACAATGATGTGGTAGGGTATTTTGTCTGTAGTTAGTTGGACCTGGAGTAGTTCAAGAGAATTGTACTGTTTAACCAGTCTTTAGGTGTACTTAGCTTTAATGAAGATGAATATACCTCAACCTTTGTTTTTTTATGCTCGCTTCAAGGTCTGAACATGTGGAAGGCATTGTAGTCTTGCACAGCTGGAGTACTCTCTGCAGCTTGGAATCATGTCTTGGTGACTGCACAGATGTCAGCATCTTACAGGGTGAGCAGTGTTTCCAGGGAGTGCAGTTTCCTGTTTTGGCTGTTAGCATTAAGCAGCATAATAGTGAGTTTATCTCGAGAGAATATTGTTATGTCAGAAATTTTGTTGCCTTGACATTGACATGGCAAAGCAGCATGGTCTGTCGACAATGTCCTCCCAGGCTGTCAGATACTAGATCCCCATAGATTGACACCAAAAGTTAAGCCAACAGTTGAAGTCAATAATTTTTTTGTCTATATCGTGGCATCATCCTGGGTAAAGGTAGAATGCTGCTTAGGGCTTGAGACATACTTGCCAGGGACACATAATCTGAGAATTCAGTCATGACTCTATTCATATAGTCCAGAGAGGTGCATATCAAGTCATTCACCCCAACATGGACTATGACAGAGGCATAACAGTACTTGTTGTTAAGTGACTTGAGTGCATGCATGATTTGACAAATCCTGGCACCTGACAGACAGTTGACTGTGACCTTCTCCTTGTCCAGCCTGGTGAGGAGGACATCACAGGGGTCTAAACTGTAGTAATTGTTTCCTACATTTGTAGCAAGCAGTTTGCTACAGTTTAAAAGAAGACTTTTTTTTAACTAATATGTGAGCACTGTAGTGCTCCAAGCAGACAGGGAATAAATTGCAGCAACTGTTTGCTGTATTTGAAACAAGCAGGGTGCTATAGTTAAAAAGCAATTTTTTTTATACATATGTGCCAAGTGGAAGGATGATCAGGGGCAGAGCAAAGAACTGGGACCTAAATGCTTGTGACAGAAAGGTGGGGGCAAGCCATGCATCTGGTCACTCTAGCCATCTAGTTAGTGTGCCAGTGGAATGAATGGCTTTTTTTTTTCTTTTGTGTGGAAGAGCTGGTGGTGGTAGTGAAGGGTGGATCTGACTATAATAAGCCACTGTCTAAAATGTAGAGATCGGCTTAATAATACAGTGAAGTGTTTTTTTTTCTCTTTCTTTCTTTCTGCTTTTCACTTGAAGAGCTGGTGGGGTGGAATGCTGGTTTGTGGTAACGGCACAGGGTGCTGGTAGAGCCAGCTATGCTTCTGGCATGGCTGGCAGGACAGCCCACTACAGTGATTCTTCTGACAGTGGAAAATCACTGCAGTGGGCCTGTCTCTGAATCAGAAGAGGTTACAGATTTCACTCACTCAATCTGGCTACTAACTCTGATTGCGACAGTTTGGGTTTTTCCTGGCAATATTCTGCTTCACTCTTGCAATTTGTGTTCTGTTCTCACAGTCTTTCCTGTTTCCTGATTATGAGCCTTCTTTTTCAGCAGATTCTCATGACCAAGTTCTCCAGCTGTATTCCATCCGCACCTTCTCCTTCATTATTAGTGGCAGGTACTTTGATGTTGTTTTAGTATAGTTCTAAACTTCAGACTGTTTATAAATATTTATAAGAGCAGTTCTGGATGGCAATTTTCTCACTTCAAGTGGGCTGTTGTGTTTGTTTCAGTTCCACTGTTTACACTTGTTGACATGGGAGAATTTGTTCAGAATGTTATGAACATCTGGATGGGATGTTGGGACTTTGTGTCACTACTTTAGCAGGGGGCAGACAAGGGACCATACTTCCCCATTGTAACCTTGTCTGCTTTACATCTCCAATTTCCTATTGACTGATTTTTGTCATCTACAGTTGAGGGTTGCTATCAGGGGGTTGATGATTGGCGTAAGGGGGTTGGGGTAGATATAATGGTAATGGTGTCTGCCTTAATGATATAATGGTAAAGGTGTTTACCTCACAGACATAAGGTACAAAGTTTTAGAAAGGGAAATTGGGTAGGCTTAAAATGACCCATAAGGGCAACTAGCTTGGTAATTCTGCATGAGCAGTCCTAATTGGTTGTTTCCAGTAATTGATGCTGAATTTTACTATAGGTTTATAGTTTTAATATGAATGCAGTGGTCAGATGAACCCTGGCTTAGGATAAAAAACATTCACCTTACTATTGTAACCCGGATGCTTTGATATACAGCAATAAAGGGATCTTGAAGGACAAAGATGGACTACTTTCTGTAAAAAATGTAAACATTGCTCTATAAAGGATTAAAAAAAAAAGCACTCCACACACCCCCTGATAACTATATACCAACTTTGAGATCACATTACAGTGGAGAAAGGGATCTCTTGTGAAAAAGCTGGTACTTTTCAATCAGCTAATTTTTGATGCACTGTACCAGCTTTTTCACATGTTGAAGTGAAGCCAATTTGATGTAAGGTTTTGCACCTATGTATGTGTGTATATATATATATATATATATATATATATATATATATATACACACACACACACACACACACACACACACACACACACACACACACACACATATGTGTGTGTGTGTGTGTGTGTGTGTATATATATATATATATATATATATATATATATATATATATATATATATATATACATATATATATATGTATATATATATATATATATATATATATATATATATATATATATATATATATATATTATATTTACGGGTGTATGTTGCTTCACACATGTTAGTTGTTGTCACACATAAATGAAAGTTGGCATGTGCAATAACCTGATTTTCACTCACACAAGCCGGCTTTTATTTCATTCAACAAAAGTATGTGTGTGTGTGTGTGTGTGTGTGTGTGTGTGTGTGTGTGTGTGTGTGTGTATGTGTGTGTGTGTGTGTGTGTGTGTGTGTGTGTGTGTGTGTGTGTGTATTTGTATATATATATATATATGTGTGTGTGTGTGTGTGTGTGTGTGTGTGTGTGTGTGTGTGTGTGTGTGTGTGTGTGTGTATAATATATATTTATTATTATAATAATAGTAAATAATCAATTATTAAATAATTAATATATAATTTGTACGGTTAAGCTGCATAGTTAGTGAAGACAGCACGTTTGCTAAAGAAAGCCAATTCCTGAAGCAACATTTGGTTGAAAAGCATTATTCAGAGGCTTTAATTAATCAGATTCTCAAAGAAGCGATGGACAATAGGCACAGCAGATACACCCCTATCCTAAAACATGGCTTCATTAACACTAGGCGATCTAATGTCAATGACAACACCAGATTCACTCTCCCACTCTTCCTAGACTCACAAGTCAGAAGAGATATCCTTACTAAGAACTGGGAGATCATTAGTAGTAGCCACAAATTGGCTAAGGCTTTACGACCCTCCCCTGTCTTTGACTACAAGAAAACACAGTCTCTCAAGTTGCTGTTTGACTCTGGGCTCTACCATAACACTAAAACCTCCACCTCCACTCCAGGAATGTATTGCTGCAGCACATGCGCATGTTTTACTTTGAGATCCCCCAGGTTCAGAATTTCCTTTCAAGAAGTCTATGATTATAACACCACCAATTTAGTTTATCTTGCTTTTTGTGTTCAATGTGATTCATTCTACATAGGGAAAACCATCAGGAAATTGAGCGATCGCATTAAGGAACACTGTCAAGCATTAAGAAAGGGTGAACTTAAAAATTCATTAGCTAGGCATAATTTGGGTACCCCGCAGTGCAAAGAATTCAACTTTATTGTATTAGAAAAAATTTCTAGTTTGTGGAAAGATTGCAACCCCCAGCTTGAAGTGAAAGAACTCAGATGGCAAACTAAACTGCAAACAGACATGCCCCCTGGTTTAAACAGTAATTTAAATGTAAAATGCATTCTAACATGGAACAGGTAGGGTGTGAAAAGGAATCTTAATCATCCAAATGTGTTTATATCATTTGTAACTGTTAAATTTCTGATGTTCCACTTTTAGCATGAACAAACGAAAGCGCTCAAATTTTTAAGCTTTGTATGTTTTGAAAGTGACGATTAAAGTTTTCTTCTTTAAGTTCTGTGGAACATTTTTCTGAATTCCAGGTCATGTCTCTAAAGACAAATAGAAACAGAATAAACAGCCACTTAGGAATAGGTGGTGTTCTAAATTGTCCCAAATCCTTAAACACCTTAAACAGCCACTTAGGAATAGGTGGTGTTCTAAATTGTCCCAAATCCTTAAACACCTTAAAAAACTAAACATGAGAAACAACCACCCACTCAACTGAGGAAACCATGAAAATGGACTAAAAAACAGCATTTTTATAAACTGCTATCAAGGTACTTTTTCAATTGCATACCTCTGATATGAAGTGCAGAGCCAGTATGCTACTCCTGTAAAGGAGATCAAACAGGGAATACTGTGCCCCAGCATAGCAGGGACATGTTTTGCATGGCCATGTGCTCCTTGAACCTCAATAAGTCTATCACAGTAAAAGGCCTTCAAGAAAAGTGACACCTTCTCCAGCCCACTACCAGCCAGGATCTGTCTCAAAGTATATATTTCATGTCTATTTTCCTTAGATGAATACGAAACCACCAGAGCCAGCCTAGGTCAGATGAACCTCCCCTCTGTGTTCAAGCCCTCAGTGAACACATAATCACTTTCATAGCAAATAATTGATCCCTATCAAAGACCATGGCTAACTTAAACTTAAAAAAAAACTGATTGAAAGCTTAAAATGAAAACACATTAAAAATTAATATTGGATACCATGAAACACACCAGGTCACACAGTGAGAGAACAGGATCAACTGAACCAAAGTGGAGCAGAACTAGCCAAACATGTCCTCCAAATATCTCAGTGCTGTGGTGGGAGTAAGGAACAGAAATCTGTTGGCTCAAGCTCACTTAATTAAGGGTAGGGTACCAGTGAAAAAGAAAATTAAACCAGGACCCCAAGTCTGCTAGTTATGACAAAAGCCAACCCAAGACAATTCATTGTAATGCCATACCACCAAAGCTGGCCACTCACCACCACGTTGTAAGCCTCCAGTCAAAATAAAGGAAAGAGCCAAACTGCAAATACTTGACCTCAACAGAAGGAGCAAAAGAACTTGATGTAATCTCAGGGACCAGAAAAAGAAGAAGAAGAAAACAAGTTTTCAAATCTACAGCCTGAACTGAATATGTAAATTGGCAGATACTAATACTATAGCACATATACATTTTCAAACTAAACTAGTGGTCTAACCAAACGAAAACTACTTAAAACTAAACTGGTTGTCTAAACAAAAGAAAAATACATTGAGTGACATTTGAAACAGAACAAAGAAAGATGTAACTAGCACATACAAATATAAAGAAAATAAAAATAAAAGAAATAGAATCTAGAGTGACCAACGTCTGGTCTGAAATAAAACTGGTTCCAGAGAAAGGTCAGTAGTCTGAACGTCCGAAGTTAAAAATCAAAGTTTTTTTGGACAAATATAATGAAAACTTTACCCTATCCATAGTTATAACTTTTCTTCTGATTCCAGTGCCTCAACCACCTCCTATCGTTATTAAGGAACAAGTCCTCTTAGCCCTCACAAAAGCTAAGAGCATCTCAGCCATTAGCCTGATAATATACCAGGCTGCCTGATTATCAGTACTAAATATGACCCATTTGAACACCTACTTAATCTCTTTAATCCAAGCCTCTTCACTGGCTACATTCCCATAGCCTGGAAAACAGCCACTGCAATGCTGCTACACAAGGGTGGCCTAACCATGTATCCTGGTAACTACAGAATAATTAGTCTCAGCAGCCCAGAGCTATGGAACATATTATTTCAGACCATTAATCCAGACATTGAAAATCTCTTAACCCTGGTCCCTCACCAATTCAACTTTGTCAGAGTTAAGTTCTTCTAGGTTTCTTCCTCTTTACTTCTTTTATTTCCTTGAAAAATTCATAGAAGTAGTTAATAGCAATCATGCAGTACATACTGCATATGTGGATCTGACCATGTCTTTTGACACTACTCCACATGAAGCATTATTGGCAGACTTGTAAATTTGAAAATAAATCCAGATACTGTGTGGTGGACAGTTAACTGGTTTTCTGGCAGGACCAACATCATTAGAGCTGCAGGTGCCATTTCTGAAAGCAAAGACTATTGTACTGCATATTGGGTGTTGTTATTTATTCCTCCACTGAATCACAATTCAAAAATAGGGTTAGGCTGTGTTAACAACTTTCACATAGACAACAGTCTCAAACTAATTGTGAAAAAATTTAGTATATTTCATTTTGGTAAACAAAACCATTTCCACAGCAATCCAAATGCAACACTCCCCTCCGATCAGACACTGCCAAGGCACTCGTCTTGATAATTCATTATGATTTTAACATAATATATCCACAGTACTTTGGAAATCATTTTATCTAGCTCATCTAATTCCAATGGCATCTCTTCTAAATTCAAAAAAGTCTTGAGGCGCCATTACTTATTGATTATCAGACTAATATAATTTCCTTTTTGGCATGCATTTGTCAAGATATAAAACATCTTGATAGGCATCACAGATTCTTAAATGAAAAGATAAATGGCCTCGAGGCCTTCAGTTATGCAGACAGGCTGATAGGCCTCTCCCTGATGGTAGTGCAGTGTTGCACCAGTTAACATTGTCACCTCCCAGCAAGAGGTTCTGTGGTTTGAAAGTCAGCTGCGGTGCCTTCTGTGTGCAGTCTTCATGTCCTCCCTGTGCTTGTGTTGGTTTCCTCCAGGTATTCTGGTTTCCTCCCACAATCCATAGACATGTGCCTGAAGTGTTTCTCCCCAGGCCTTCACTGAAAATAGGCTTTGTCCTAGTCAAATCTTCCCAGTCAACACATGTTAAATAAAAAATAAATTATACACTCCTCAGTGGTGATATGCATCTATCCTTTGGAGTCATGTAAGATACAACCACCCTTGTCTGCATATTCCTTTTCAAGAGAATGAAAGAGTTTGAATTTGTTTTCCTTCTCCAGGCGACTGGGATAACAGAGGTCATCTCCTTCCCCACTCACCTAATGAAGAAGGGCAGGTGGTTAAACTTTGTGTGGCCCCCTGTTCTTGACCAGAGGTTCACTTAGAGAGGTGTGTGCCAAGCTTGAGTGGCTTGGCCTTTCATACTGCATACTTCTAAGCTGGAGTTGTGCTGCATCTTCCAAGCTGGGGGTCCTGACTTGAAATTGTTTTTCACCAGTACCCCCCCTAATCTAGTGGACGCTGGGCCATCCAGTTTCTGTTACTTCTTCCCACCAATGTGTTGGGAAATTTTGGAGGACAAGTTTGGCCAGTTCCACTCCACTTTGATCCCATCTGCCTTGTATTATCTTTGTTCCTGATCTTTCCGTAACAACTGGTATTGGTTTAAGATGTGTTTTCTTTTTAGGTATTCAGTCAATATATTTTGTTATAATTGAATTTAAGTTAATCTGTTGTCTTTAATGAAATCCTGTTCCACTGGGATAAACCCCCTTTGTGCCTCCATTGAGGGCTTGACTACAATGGGGCTGTTTTCCCACTGATCCAGACTGGCTGTGAAGGTTTCATGTTTGTCTAGGGTAAACTGAGATACAGGCACAAGTTTGACAGGCCCTGGATGGTGGTTGGTGAGTGAGGATTGTCACTTTTCTTTAAGATCTTTTACTCTGGTAGACTTTGTGAGGTTTGGGGAGCACTTCATTTCCCCTATCTGACATCCTCATCATAGACAGTACACAGGCCCTGAACTCTTCTTTAGTAGTAGCCAATGGAACATGTACCATTTGGATATTTTTCCATTTTCCAGGGCCTCTACAATGGAGGGGTGGGGGTCATTGGTTCCACTTGGAAGGTATTTTAGACAGTTTGGGGATTTGGAGATTTAACAAAAACCTTGATTCTTAAATAGCTGTTAATTTATTTTTGTTGAGCTTTAGGGACACAGAGATTTCAATCTGTCAGGCTGGCTGCTAACATTGTTTCTGATAGCCTCTGAGTTCCCTGCCAACACTCGGCTTCACTTTGGTAATGTTTGTTCTTGATGCAAAGCTCTCTTCTTATTGGTTAACACCTGCCCTCCAGGTTTGAACAGGTTATCCCCATGACCCAGTTTCCAGCTGTATTCTCTCCACACCTTTTCCTTTGTTATTAGTTGCTATGGATGTTTTATTATAGTTACAAACCTCTGACCCTTTATGACAATATATGTGGTAGCCCAGAAAGGCTATGAAGTGGGCTGTTCTTTTTGTTGTAATTCCATTTCACACACCTACTAGCATGGGAAATATTTTACAGGAGTTTGTTATCAACATGTTGTTGAGTTTCTGTGATAGTGACTTCAGAAGAGGAGCCAAGCAGTGAACCCCTTTTCAGCCTACTACTTTTGTGGGATTCTATACTTTCTTTTAACTGCCTTCTCTCATCTAGAATCATGATTACTTGTTTACAGTATTTGATGATGGTCTTTATTTTCGACTTATAATTTTAGTATGAATCTAATGATGACATGAAATCCTGATTTAAGATAAGAGCATTCACCTAACTTTTGTAACTTCACTGCTTTGATTCTAGCAATGAAAGATTTTTAGAGGACAGTGAGCTCACACAGATTATCTTCCCACATGTATTTATTTTTGCTTTGTCAGTTAATTTTGAGTACATGTAAGGAACTAAGAAGCCTCTGACAGTTTAATAATCATAATCTGAGGTTTTATATATATCATACACAGATATAGATATAATAGATGTGTGTATATATATATATTGCAAGGTCAAGGTAGGCTGTATGGACTGCCTTTCCCTCATCAATGGCCTTGGTGACTGTTTCGAAGAAGTCGACCAAGTTCAAAAGGCATGATCTTCCCTTGACAAAGCCAAACTGGGTCGGGTCCAATGTCTGCAAGTCCCCTATATCTTTGTTTATGAGCTCCATTATGATCCTCTCCATAGCTTTGCAGACTAGACTTGTTAAGCTTATGGGGCGGTAATTACCAGGGTCTGTAGAGGCGCCGCCTTTGTGGAGTGGGACCACAGTTGCCATACGCCACTCCTTGGGCACGTATCCTGTGGTAAGGCTGAGATTAAACAGCTGCCTTATGTGCGGGTTTAATTCCTCATTTAGCTCGTGTAGCACACAGCCGGGGACACCATCCGGTCCCATTGATGCTGTGTTTTTAGCTTTAGAGAGAGCAGCTTTCACCTGCGCATTTGAGATGTCCGGGAGGCTACACTCGGCTGGGATAGTTATCTCTCCTTAGGGGGGGAGAGGGGGGTGAAGTTTGCACTGAACCTGTCTGCCAGTATGTTGGCAATGTCTGTGGGTTCAGTGATTTTTGTATCATTTTGGACTAATTCTGAGCATATCTGGGAGTTTCCACCCAGGTCCCTAACATAGCTGAAAAAGGCCTTATGATTGTCCTTTGACTCCATGGCAATTTTTCTCTCAAAATTGGCCTTAGTTGATTTTATGAGTGCTCGTATTATTTTTACTAATAATGATCAGGGTGACTTCCCTTTTATGGATTTTGTTCTATCATGTAATAGCTTTCTCCTCTTATTGTAAAGTTTGTTAATGGCTGGGGTCCACCAGACTGGACGTTTGCCCTTTGTGGAAAGAGTCTTGGTTTTATTTGGGATTGCCTGATCCATGCAGTCCTGGAGGTGTTCATAGAAGGCATTTGTAAGGGCTTCCGCAGCTTGGGTTGTGGTTTCCACTGGCTCAGGGGCCTTGAAGGATACCACACCAGTCTTGAGTAGTGTGAAGTTTGCTTTAGAGAAGTTCTTCACTATGGTCTTTTTGTTTGGGGTGGGGCGGGATGTGGATTTCCAGTGAGATTAGTTTATGATCAGATCTCACCAATGAGGGATATACTTCGGTGTGGAGCATTTTGTCCCCATGTTTGTGACAATGAGATCTAGTATATTTTCTCCTCTCGTGGGAACAGTGACTAGCTGTTCCATGGCATTTGAATTTATGAACTCCAGGAACCGTTGGGCTAGAAAGTTAGGGCTTGAGTAATGTTCCCAGTCTATATTCGGGTAGTTGAAGTCACCCAATATGATGGTGTTTGGAGATACATTTATACCCTCCAGTGTCTTCAGGAAGGCTGTGTGGGGTTCCTGAGTTTGAGAGGGTGGCCTGTAGCATGCTACAATTTGTAGAGCAGTTTTGCCTATGGTTAGTTGTACCTGGATGGTTTCCGAAGCTTAGTGCGTTGCCACCAACCTGGAGGTGTGGGTATCCTTTATGAATATGGATACACCCCCTCCTTTTGTGGTGTGGTCCGGGTTTTGGGGACGGAACGCATGATATGAGGTAAAACCTAATAGTGCCGGGGTGCTCTCAGGAGCCTTGAACCAGGTTTCAGTTACAGCACAGACATCGATGTTCTCCATACTGAGAAGGGCCTCGAGTGCGTGCATTTTGAGATTTAGACTTCTGGCATTGAGCAGCATTACCCTCAGTTTCTTCCCATTTTTGTTTTCTAGGGTAGTAGGTTTAGAATTTGAGCCTTGCCTAAAAAAGGCACTATGGGGGTGGCAAGAGCCTTAGCCAATATCCGGAATCCCAGGGGTGACAGGTGCAAGCCGTCCCTTGCGAAGCAGCGTGGCTTGTCAAGCATGTCATCCCAGGCAGACAGACACTGGATCCCCTTTGAATGACACCAGACATTAAGCCAATTGTTAAAGCTGATCATCTTGTCTCTATATTGTGGCATCATTCTTGGTGAAGGAAGGATACTGCTCAGGGTTAGGGTCATACCTGCCTGGGCTACATAATCAGAGAGCTCCTCTATGTCTCTTTTCATGTAGTCCAGGGAGGTGCGTCTCAGGTCGTTCACACCAGCATGGACAATGACTGTGTCATATTTGTACTTGCCGTGGAGTGACCCAAGTGCTTGTGTTATGTGGTGGATTCTAGCGCCCGATAGGCAGCTTACTGTGACCCTCTCCTTGTTCAGCCTGGTGAGTGGGACGTCAGTGTGTCTGACTATGGAGTCACCTATGACAAGTATGTTTGGTGTTGTATTTGGCCTTAAGGGCTGTGACTGCTTTGCACACTGCTTTTGTGGTTTATGTGTTGCTTGTGGGGTGTCTTGAGGTAGCAGTTGTTTGGGTGTCTGCTTTGGAGGCCTCTGCTGTTTAGGTAAATTTTTACTCAGAGCCTTCGAGTATGTCTTTGTGTGTTTATGTGTTTGATTCAGTGGAGTGGTAGCATTATGTGAGGCTGGTTTTGTGGTGTGTGTAGTTGCCTTCTCCTCCTGTCTGGTCTTGCCAGTCCTGAGTTGAGAGAGCTCAGCCTCCAGTTTGGCTAAATAGCTGCATCTCTCGCAAGTATTTGTGTTATGTGTTATATCTGGCGTGACCCTGCATTATGACCATGGCACATGTAGTAAAGTATTTGTGGTATGTGCCATGGCACATAACATAAATTTGAGAAAACAGTTGCAGCAGAGATTACACATTCATAGGTTCATAAGTGTGTACTAGGCTAATGGCCCTGGAGCCTTTACAAGCCTAGCCCATAGGATTACCCTGGCATTGTGCCACCAGACCTTAGTTCCCAGTGCCTCTGTCAAGTATAGCCACTGGAGTGATCTCCGGGGTGAATTTTCTATTTCCCATCCACTCATCAAGATTTTTCTTCAATAGGGCCAGTGAGGTGCTCCACTTGACATGTATAGGAAGTCTATTCCATAGCATGGGCAGTCTCTGGGTTACAGACCTGTCCCTCCAACTTGTTCTGTTGATTGTGGTAATGAGGTTGAGATCTCTGGAGCATGTAGTGCAGAGGGATTAGGGTTTCTTTAGCTGTAGCATTTCTAATAGAACTGGGTCAGACATGGCTTTATAAGTCAAGCAGAGATCGCCTCTAAGTAGGTGATATGAGACAGAGAATAGTTGGAGTTTTTTGAGTCTGTCCATATAGGACAAGTGTTTAAGGCCTAGGATCCTCTCTGTGAGGTACTTTTGCGATCTCTCCAGATGTTGCAGGTGTCTAGTGAGGTACATGCCAAATGGGGCACTATACTCGATGACTGGCCTAATGAGGGAAGAGTAGAGAGAGAGATGATCACCTCTTTCTTCCCGGATGCAAAACCCCTGATAATGAGATGTGCCAAATAGAAGGACTTTCAGACCATAGTGGCAATGCGGTGGTCAAAGGAGAGGTTGCTGTCAACCTGTGTTCCCAGATCTCTCATAATGCCTTCAGTGTTCAGTGGACTACCATTGATGTGGTAATTCATAGGAGCCAGGTTTTTTGGCATTGAACTTAAGGCCATGGTTCTGACATCAGTTGTTGGTCTCAGTGAGGCCTTTCTGTAGGATGTCAACATCAATAGGGGAGTTAATTATGGCTCCCTGCTTGCAATCTTCTGTGAACTTTGTCAACCAGAGTCCCTTTGTGTTGGCCTGGACTTCAGAGAAGTATATACCAAACAGGAGGGGACCCAGGACTGAACCCTGTGGGACTCCACTCATGACTGGTCGGCAGTCTGACTTGGAGTCAGCTACTTTCACACTGTGGGTTCTATCTGTGAGCCGGTTTGCAACCCACCTAGTAATATGGGGGTTGATGTTTTTTCTATGATTCCTCAGTGGGAAATGGTATCAAAGCCTTGGCCAGATCAAGGTAGACTGTATGAACCACCTTGCCTTCATCCACAGCTCTGGTGACTGACTCAAAGAAGTCGACCAGGTTGAGCAGCACCCTTCAGAAAACCAAACTGTGTGGGATCCAGAGTTTAGAGATTCCCTATATTCTTGTTTATTAGGTCTATGATGATGCATTTCATAGCATTGCATTTCAGACTCTTCAGACTAATGGGGCGATAGTTCCCAGGGTCTGTAATCGCTCCTCCTTTGTGGAGAGGGATAACTGTAGCAGTGCGCCATTCGGTAGGGACAAAGCCTGAGGTGAGGCTGTGATTGAACAGGGCACACAGGTGAGGTGACAGTTCACTCTGTAATTCATGTAGAACACAGCCAGAGATATTGTCAGGTCCCATAGAAGCTGTATTCTTGGCCTTGAACAGTGGTGTTTTAACCTGTGCAGCAGTAATACTGGGTGCCTGGCAATCTACCGGTATTGTGATTTTTCCTTTGGTGGAGGAGAGAGGGGTAAAGTTGGCACAGATTCAGGAGGAAGACGTTCCACACCACATGCAGTGTATGAAGGGCTTGTTCACAGGAGCCTATGGAGGATCCAGCAGGAGGGGAGGCCTATGCCAGACAAAGGCAGGTGCAATATGCTGTGATAGTGGCTATAAGCCAGAACAAAGCATTATACAGTAACTTAAAAGTGATGCTTGCAATCATATTCCCAGGTTGTACTATTCCATGCACAGACTATCCACACTGCATATCAGTTATGGACTACTCAAGTCACAAAAAGCAGAAGACAGGGAACAGTTATCATCATTGGCACATGGTGGAAGGAACACAATTTCAAGTGCTAGCCACAGGAATATGTGGGCACGGTGATATGGATGAACTTACCTTGGTGCTGTGTGTTTGTGTCAGATGTGGGGATGAGTCTAGCGTACAATGGGTAGGAAGGGGGACACTGTTACCACTGCTGTGCATGTAAGTGTGTGTGTGTGTGTGTGTGTGTGTGTGTGTGTGTGTGTGCGTGTGTGTGTGTGTGTGTGTGTGTGTGTGTGTGTGTGTGTGTGTGTGTGTGTGTGTTTGCGTGTGTGTGTGTGTGTGTGTGTGTGTGTGTGTGTGTGTGTGTGTGTGTGTGTGTGTGTGTGTGTGTGTGTGCATCCTCAGCAGATGTTGCAGCACTGCAGTAAGCTCCTACAGGCAGGTCCAGGTCACCAACACGAGATGTGTGTGTAGCCTGTGCATGCCCCCCTCCAAAGAAACACCCTCTCCTGGAAGGGTAGCAGGACTTATTCACTCTTTGTAAAAGGAAAGACTGGTTGTGTAAACTTAAGTGATGGCCTGTGCTATGTATGTCTCTCTGGTATCAGCTGCTTGCCCTCATGGATGTCAACATCTTATCCTACTCAACTCCACTCTGGTTGGTGGGGTAGAAATGCTGGCACTAAGTGTACCTGACCTGGTGCACTCTCTTCCACTCCCTCAACACTGGAGAATTATGTGGAGTCACTGCAGAAAGTGTGATGGACATGCTGTCTGTGTGTACATGGAGACCTGTGTCATGCAAGCTGCCTATAGAACATGTCCTTTATGTCAAGCATTTATGGGTCATGCAGTCCTTCAGGTCATCATACACACCATGTAGAATATGTACCAACTGAACAAGGACAGAGTTGTTGTCATTGTTAGTCTCTCCTTCTGTGATTGCCCTGCACATTCACTGTGTCACAGAAATAGAATCAACTAACAAAGGTTAGGACTAGCACTCACAGCATCTATGGCCACCAGCATAACATCCACTTCTGTCTTCGCCATGCTCAGTAGAGCTGGCAGCAACCAAGGGAGACATCCCTTCCTGAGGAGAGTCATCTGTGACTTCCTATGCTTCAGTGCCTTCCTGTATCTTTACATTGGTTTTCTCCGTCATAGAGGCCATGTCCACTGACTGGAGTGGAGATCTGGACACCACATTGCCCATATTCAACACTGACAATGTGAAAAATGATCATGCCAGATTTTGAATGCCATCATTGACCAAGGCTGAGTTGTCTTTGACATCAGGCAGCAGTATCCACAGTGGAGAAGTCTGACAAAATGCAACCTGTGAAGATACCAAAGGGAAGTACCTATGATAAATAAGAACCATCACCATTACTTTGATCCCAGTGAATGAAGGATAACTACTGAGGATACTGATAGTATAAAATAGCAGTGCCATCACCTTGTACTGGTGGCCTTGTAGATTGAATCCCTAATGTTCCTACATAGATGATTGATAGTATGTGTAATCCACAGTACAGTATAGTACAGTACATATTTACCCAGTATATAAATAAAAAAGGCATACCTGGGCATCTCATACAGAGATTTTCAGAGACTGGTCTAGTTCTGCTCCAATGCCCAGGAATCTTCAGTGGCCTTTCAAGGACTCAGACCCCCATGCAGACAGCCAACTAACTCCACTGGCTCTGTTAATGGTGGGTTGGCTAACAAACCATCTTCTGTATCTTTAAGCTGCTTTGCCAGATAGGTGGCATGCTCCTTGGCAGCACTTATCATGTTGGCATCCTAGTGTCTGACCTATTTGCAGTTTCTACCTTGGCCACCAATAACATTTATGTCATTCACCAAATCCCAACAGGCATGCTTTCAAGAGGGCTGGTCAGATTTATTACAGCTGATTATCCATCAGTCACAGAGACAGAGGACCAATAGTAAGATCACATTCTTTGCAAGGAAGAACTTGCTTTTACATTGCTTGCATTTTGCAGGCATAGGATAACTTATGTGAGGATAGGCACATCTTTCATACAAACACATCCTCATACAATCTACTGTTCTGTGTGCTGCAGGTAAGTGCCCTTAAAATATATCTGTCGTCTGTAGTGCACACACACACACACACACACACACACACACACACACACACACACACACACACACACACACACACACACACAAGTATGCATGTGTGAACCCCTATACTGTTCATATACCTGTAGTACATTGTGCCACCCTCAAGGAAAAGGTACTAAAGCAGTGTACATGGCATGTTAAGTTGGCAGTTGACAACATCAGGCAATAGCATGCAACAAAACTGCACTGTTAACTAACATTCATGTGATGACTGACAGTGGCTGACCTTCCACATGGCATGTCTTTAATGGCATAGAGATGCATGAATTAGACAGCTATTATGAATAACTATAATGGCAGGGGCAATGGTTGCAAACGCAGACATAATCCATTTAAAAGAAGATTGCCTTCAGAGACAATAAATTAATCTCCTTGAGCAGGACACATGTGTGTGTTTCAGCTGCCCAGTATGTCAAGCAGGTACATAGAACTACTATGTATGTGTGTCCTACAGGTGAGTTGCTGCCAAAAGTACTAACATTATCCCTTTTTTGAGTGAAATATATAACACTCTGTAATGCAGCTAGTATCAAGCAATCAAAGTACATATGCATAAGCTGTAGTACAGTCATTTGTCCTTCATAATGCTGGTATATCCTGCAGCACAGTGTACTGGGAAGTGTCCCCTCCCCACAAAGACAATTCCTGCATACACTGTCATCATAGCTAACATACAATAAGAAGTAAAGGACTATAATTAACCTACTCATGGCCTACAACTGCTGAGGGTGTAAAATGAGCTATACATGGCCTCATGCCACAACAATAGTATGCACAAATGACATCTGTACAGTTGCATTTGTGCCATGTTTAACATTGACAAGACAACTCAGTAATTAAATAGATGCTTTGGAACTTTATGTTGAAGTAGTCATACACTTTCACCCATTTGCCCCAACGTAAACCCTGTTTGCTTGACACATCTTACATTGCAAGGTCTGCAGTCATTCAAAACTGGAATAAAATGCCTCTCAAATCTCTTGAACAAGAGTTAAATTCAGTTACCTCATTCAACCTTAAATTTGCCACCTACCTTGACTATGCCATCAATTACTTCATCCAAATACTCATAAATACTATGGACAGATATGCACCACTTATTAAAATCAGAGTAAAAAAATCTCTACCATGACTCCAATGAACACCTAAATATTTACTGACAGTCAATGATTCATTATGGAAATCATATAAATCAACAGGAAACAAACAGTACAAAGAACATATGAATAAATGCTCACAAGAAATATGACAGACCAAGCAAAATTATTAGATCAGTTAAGAAAATAAAAATAAATACAACCCCTCATCTTTTTGCAATACCATCAACAAATCTCTGGAAATAATATTAGCACTGTACTGTCCTCCCCCCCCCCCTTTCAGGCCTTCACAATAATAAAATTACAGCCAAATCATCTGCTACCTACTTTCACTCTGTCATCACTAAATACTCCAATACAATAGATCAAACCCTACATCTTTAAACTATAGAATCTAAAACATTCATTTCCCCAGTTCATTTCAGCCAGTCACAATTTGAGATATCAAAACAGTTCAAGCAACATAAAATGAAACCATGTGGAACCCCATCAATGGATAAACTACCACCAAATTATTAAAAACTAATATCCTGTAACATTGCCCAACACTCATTAACAGAAGTCTCACAGGGTGCCACTTGTCATCTGTATGGAAAGAGTCAAAAATAATAGCTTTCTTCAAAGGAGGTAAAACTAACAAAGTTGACAGCTATAGACCTATTTCTATTCTTAACATCCAGCCAAAATACTAAAAAGAGTGTTTCAGACTCAACTACTGCAACACCTACTACAACATAAGAGATGAACCCACATAGTACTCAAATGCCACTAGTAGAAATGATAGAGTATTTTCATTCTGAATGGGTCAAAGGTAATACTGTTGCCTCCATTTTGATAGATGTTCCAAAGTCTAGTATTCATCTAATACGGCTCTCACCTACATAAAAGAATGCATACTACATGCTGGGATTTGTCCTACTTGTACAATGTCTATACTAACACTGGAGTGCCTGAGGGTAGTATCCTTGACCATGTCTTATTAAACCTCTTCACCAACAATATGCATCTCCACACAGCAGGCCTAAAACTATTACAATATGCTGACATCTCCACTATTCTCTTTAGTAACTAAAGCATACACCTTGATGCCTCTTAAATATACAACTCACAACATTACTATCCTGGTTCTAAGAATCAAAACTAAAAGTTAGTTAAAGGAAAACAAAGCTCATGATATACTTATAATATACAGTCCAAAAAGGATAACAGTCTCTGCTCACCAGTTTACATTAATAGTACCCTAATAAAACAGTCCATCACTGCAAAAAGTTTCACTTAATTATAGACAACAAACTATCCTTTAATTCATTAGAGACTTGGCACCCTGTATCAATCAAAACACTGCTTGACACAGACCACAAGAAAAACCTTTACTAATTCACTAATCATGCCAACATTATTCTATGGAATGACATATGTTAACAACCTTAATAAAACCACATTCCATAAGCTAAAATTCACTGCCTTTAAAATTGCTAAATGTGTTCCTTATCTTTCAAAACCCAACATATGTGACATATTAAATCATATCAGATGGATGATCTACAGCAATAAACATAACTTTATCCTTATAGCATTTACCCACCAACTCATATATAACTGTAAATAGCCATCCCTATCCTCTCTTGTTATATAATACACAGACTATCCTTCATTCTTCTACAAAAAACTATTACTAGTTAAAAATACTTCTACCACAATAGGTAAGTATCCTTTATTCCCCTATGAAAAAAATATTACTAGTTAAAAAGACCTCCACCACAATAGGTAAGCATCCTTTATTCCCCTATGAAAAAACTATTACTAGTTAAAAAGACCTCCACCACAATAGGTGACTTAACCTAAAGCTATATCCTACTTCTGCTATGGAATACTTTATCTCATCACTTACAGGAAGTAGTTTTCATACCATGTATAGATCATTTTTTAACAATGTAGTGTCCTGCAGAAATACACTGTCACTTTTCTAACTAGCTCCACACATGTACCTTGACACTTAAACACAACTCAATTGTCTTTAAATTATGTTGAGATTGACAGTACACCTTTCTTCATTGTGTATCATTTTTATTCACTACCTGCACTTTATGACAGCTCTCTCTATACTCATTCTATCTTGTCTTCCACGGCTAACTCACATCTATAGCATTCTGATACCTTTTATATATAATGTATATACTTGCTACACCCTCTGTCTTCCATCAAAATCTCCCAGAGTGTAAATATCTTGCAAAGAATTATTTGTTTTAATACATCTTGCTGAAGCACTGAATACAATAATGTACTTTCTGGTTGTTATACACTCTGTATTTCACCTTTCAATCTGTAATTTGTTTGTTGTACATTGCTAAATATCTCTTTTATCTACTACCAGCCCCCCTGAAAACTGGCATTGAGCAGCAGGGCTTGCCCAGTCAAAAAAATGAAATAAATAAATCAGCCCATGAACATTTGTATATTACAAATATCAGCAAATATGTTAATAAGCGCAGTGTCTATGCAGTTTTACATGAACCGTTTAAGAGGAGGCAGCAATTAAGTAACATTTTTAAGTTCAGACTTCCATTATAAAGTAGTAGTGTTCTACTGTTATTGAAAAATTCTGTACTTGTGACTACTGTGTGGGTGACTGCCACAATGTAATCTTCTGCAGTGTGAGGACGTTCGTGGTGGTCACCAGCATCTATATCATATCAGTTAGAGGCTTTAAGTGCATCAGTTACTGGGCATAACCTGATGAATGTTACTGAATAGCTGTTTCTACATGCCATGTCTGTGAGCCACGTCATGCTAACAGGCTGTCAAGTGAGCACCTGCAAAGAGAACTGAGCATGCACGGGTGGGTCAATGACTCTCACAGTAATGTCTTAAAACATGTTATTTTTGTAGTAAATGGAAGCTCTAAAGAGTATAACTGCTCCCATAATTATGAAAAATATACCTACTGCATACATTTCCCGACATCTTTCACACCACACTGTCTGGCTGACATTTCCTGCACTATATTATGGAGACACTATGACAAGTCACAAGATTAAGATGCCCCATGTTGGATGGTATACGTCACAAAAGTTAACAGATATGTGCATGAGAGGCTTGACATAGCTATTTGGATTGAGACCTGGTGAATTACTGTGACTTTCAAGAGCAGTGAATAAGGTACAGCTTTCTGGTGACACACCAGAGAAACCAAGATCTCCCTTTATCTGATGCCTAAGGACCACTAGGAGCACCTGACTAGGGACTCATATGAGACTCTTCAATATAAAATGAATGCCTGTAATATCTGCCAGAGCAGTGCCCGATGTCACTAACATACCACACTCTCATGAGCAGAGCAAGCACTACTATACTGACCTAAAGAGGTGCCTTCCACACTTCTAAACTGGTGGAGAAAAGGAGGTCAGCGTAAGGCCACCCAAGATGTATAGTAAGTACCTGTCTAGACTGCACAGAGATTTGTTACCTACTAATAAATATGTGTTGTAGGCATGTAATTGAATGCAATTTATTTTCTAGCTCATGGGGCTATACTGGAGAATATCCTTCTATATTCAAGGAGAATAGAAATATGTTCTAGGCACTGGATGCATATTATTTAATTTATGTTTTGTAGTTACAATTGTCTTAAGAATGTATTACTATGTTAGCTATCTGGCATCAGCATGCATATGTGTGTGTATGTGTGTGTGTGTGTGTGTGTGTGTGTGTGTGTGTGTGTGTGTGTGTGTGTGTGTGTGAGAGACCTTGGACAGGAAAGACTTCCTAGCTTAAGGTGTACAGGGTATGTGGGTTCCTATTAGAAGACCGAAGATGCATTCTTTTGAATGTGTCTTGGTTGAACTTAAAAGACTGAAACGGCAAAATATCAAAGCGACTTTTAAGCGAATTCTTTCCCTGGGAAAGAATTCGCTTGGCCGCTTTGTTACTTTCCTGTTTTCGGCACTGTAGTGCGGTCTCAGAGTTGGTATATTTAAGTAGGGGGGGTGTGGGGGCATAGCCGCCCACTTAATGTAATGTTTAAAGTGTTTTGCGTTTTATTTATTTATTTTTTTTTGGAACAGCGATTTTTTTTCTCTTGGAAAAAAATTGCTGTTCTGACAGTTCGACATTGTAAGCTTTCACTTACATAGGATTGATTAATCACTGTTCACTTTTTTAAGCATTCTGTGATCTAATATAGACCCGGGTATGTGTACTGCACATTAGGTAGTATTCTGAATATGAGCAAAACAGTTATATAGTTTAACTGTAAAGCTGACCTTTGCAGTTTGTTTGTGGTCCACCTGTTAGACTTAGACAACATAACAGGGATTGTATGGCAGAAGTACACAGACTCACTATGTATAACTGCAGGCTACAGGCACATCAGTATTCTTTCCACAAGTTTCACAGCCATACCTGCACTTCAGAACTGCTACCTGTGCCCTCCCTTTACACAGAGTACATACCAGCAAAGAGATGGATATATCATGCATTCAAGCAGTTTAAAAATACAGACTGAATACAGATTGCATCAGTATATAGCCATACTGATATAACTATATGTAATGAGCTTCATATATTATGTATGGGCATGTTATGAAAATGTTTCTATACCCCCTCTCATCCTTTGTCATTATCCTTTCTTTTATAATTATTTTTTGTTTATGTATTTGTCCCCATTTCTGTTTTAATTTTATGCAGCAGCTACCACAGCAGTCCCAGCATTGTGACCACAGTCTGTAGTCCCACAGCATACCCCAACTATATCCCAGCCTACCTCACTGGAGAGTGCAACAAGGGATATATTGTATGCTACCTCTTCTGTCTCTGGTGGTGCTTCACTAACTGGGGATACCATTATTTGCTCTGGTGGCACCACTGGGGTTCAGAAGTATGTTGCACATGGCCAGAAGCATGCATTGGCTACTTAGAAGAGATAATCTTGTGGTTAGTAAAGTTGCATCCCTGCCTTCCTCTACCATCACCAACCTCAGGCAACACACAGTGGGGAGGGTGATCAGGGTGTTGTCTGACACCCATATGGTTATTACACAGGCAGTACACTTTGAAGGCTGCACCGGCCCTAATACCCCTGCTAGTATCTCCCTTTCCTGCTAGTCAATCATCACTTGTTTGCTGTCCAGTCTTCCCCGTCACCAGTCCCCTCCTACGTTTATGTTTTTCTTAATCCACTGCCTTCCCCAGCCCTCACCTTGTCAGCACCTCCCCTCTCATTTATATCTTATACATATCAGGTTATATGTCTGTGCATTTGTCCCTACTACTGACCCTCATCCACTCACTATACCTTTATGTTCCCTTACAGTCTTCCACAGCTTTTTCTTTTAAAAAAGGGATACTATCCCACAAAAAAGTCTACCACTCCCATTCTTAATTTTCCTGTTTCCCTTGTGTATTGCCTACTGCTTGCTCTCCTTTTTCCTACTATAATATAGATCCATTTCCACCCAGATTTATTAAAAGTAAAAGATTTAAACTTTGTAGTGGCTCCTTAAAAGTGACATACATATTTTTTTTATTTTATTGCATATTTGCGCATGTGCACACACTGTAGAGAGTACATTCTTAATGCTCATCTATTTGTCTTATCACATTCCTAGCCTCAACTGTGAATTTTATTTCTAATCAGCAGTGAACTGAGCTGTGAATTTCTACCTAGTGACTCAATAATGAACTTTGGGCCACACCGCTTTATGACCTGCACCTGTTCTAGGCATACCACAATTGCACTCGGCATGATTCTGAATCCCAGGGAAAGAGAAGTGTTATTGTTAGCTGCTTCTGTTTAGTTCTGTTTGCTGTTCATCAGCAGGTACATATTGTGTATAAATTTCACAATTTCCTAGTAATTTACATGATAAAAAGTTGAAAATGTCTGACTCCACTCTTTTTATGTAATCTAAAGCCAGGCGAAAAAAAAAAACACGAGGAATAATAGACTGAATATAGTAGCATGTCTTTGGCTGTTCAAGCTGTACCAAACTGGGTGGACATTTACATTCTAACAGCAGTTTTCAACATTTTTATTCTATAAACTAGGGTAGCACTACAAAATTATTTGCAAATGTTTCGTAATCAGTGCAAGGTCCATATTTAAGAGTGGGCTAAAATTATAATTATGATGTCCACTGATTAAAACCTTTATTTGCATCATACTTCAAGAACTGTGTAAGAGAAATAGGCATTCGCCTTCTGCAACTTTTTTTCCAAAATATTTCAGAAACAGCTCTGAAAAGACATTTTCAAGTAAGTCTGTGACACTGGAAACATACATCAACACACTAAAAATTGTCTGTTTCAACATTGTATAATGTTAGCTGCTGAACTACCCAAAATGCACTGCATCATGTCCATTGACTTAAGCTGTGTTTCTTCAGTGCAGCCTTGCACTGAGAGAACTAATACTAATCCAGTACAGGTGATAGTTATAGGTCATACATCTGTAGTGGCAGCACCTGATGACAGTTACAGGTCATACTTCTGTAGGGGCAGCATCTAATGGCAGTTACAGGTCATACATCTGTAGGGGCAGCATCTGATGACAGTTACAGGTCATGACAGTTACAGGTCTTACATCTGTAGGGGCAGCATCTGATTACATTTACAGGTTATACATCTGTAGGGGCAGCATCTGATGACAGTTACAGGTCATATATCTGTAGGGGAAGCATCTGATGACAGTTACAGGTCATACATCTGTAGGGGCAGCATCTGATGACATTTACAGGTCATACATCTGTAGGGGCAGCATCTGATGACAGTTACAGGTCATGCATCTGTAGGGGCAGCATCTGATGACAGTTACAGGTCATATATCTGTAGGGGCAGCATCTGATGACAGTTACAGATCTTACATCGGTAGGCGCAGCATCTGATGACATTTACAGGTCATACATCTGTAGGTGCAGCATCTGATGACAATTACAGGTCATACATCTGTAGGGGCAGCATCTGAGCTGCACTGCAACTGTCTCATAGGTTAAATAGGTTAATATTAGTACTAGGCTAACTGTCCTTGTTGGTCATTTTTAAGCCTAGCCAGGTACCCACATGGAGAAATCAAGCTCTGCACCATGTCTACACCTTCACTACTATGCCTACCTCCCAACCTGCAGCAAACATTAAGGTGGAGTATCTTTTGTGTCCGTGTGCGTGTGTGTGTGTGTGTGTGTGTGTGTGTGTGTGTGTGTGTGTGTGTGTGTGTGTGTGTGTTTTGTGGGGGGTGGGGCAGATGTAACACCAAATCACAAAATACATAGAATTTCAGTGCAATTACATTACCCTGCAGTACTGCAAATACTACACTGCTTGGAATCCACAATGAAGCCATCTTACATTAAAGCCTTTTCACAAACTAGTCAGACCTATACATATAGATTTATTAGTACATGACAACTTTATTACAAAACAAAACTTTTCTGATGTAGTTACAGTTGACAACAAAACTTCAAACACCTACACCTTTTACGTTATACTATTCACACATTAACATGTGCAGTACCATTCTCTACCAATATCACTCACTGTTCCATGCAACTCATGCACTACTGCCATATTACTTGCATTACCCTCATAGATACACAGAAGTCATGCAACATATCACATAATACAAAACTTATTCCCTAGTGACATATCTCCATGTTGCTTTGTACAACCAATATGTTAATGATGCAGCAATCACCTTTATGTAAATAGCAATATTCCTGAGCTATGTTGCCTAGCTAGACTGCTTTCTGTAATACAATGTAATGCCAGCATGGATATTAACATGTTTACACTTACATAGGCATTTCATTTTCTGTTACTTACTGAGTTTTATCTCTGTTCTTTATAACTTGCCATTTTATCTTGTATAAACTTTCTCTGTAACTGCTAATTGCTAATTTGTACAGTCTTAAATTTATGTATTTTTTTAATTTGTACAGTCTTGAATTTATGTGATTTTTCCCATATTTTGAAGCTTTTCTCCTCGGGTTTCCAATAAAAATGGACCTTTAGCTCAGTTAGACTAACCTGGTTAACAAATGACATAAATAAATAATATGCACCACTGAGAACACAATATGAAACATTATAAAGTATCAGTGCTTCAAAAAGTTTATGTTGCTTGTGCCAGTAGTGTGATGAGTAAGTCAAGCAGAAAATCAAAACCTGTGCTTCCTTTTCATACCCATAAGGATGATTCTTGAAAGGCTTCCAGTCATTTAGTAGCAAATGGTAGATATCTTGATACAACTTCTGAACCTAGGGTATAATGTGTTAATTCTTATAAACCCTAAAATATTGCACGGAACCTCTGATGAATTTGGGGCACTATTAGATATCTCTTTGAATGAATGAAAAAGCTTTGACTTCAGAGTTTAATTTTTCTCCCTATTCTGTGTACATGCTTTCCTTTAACTGCCAATTAGGTTCATAATAAATACTTAGGGATTGTGATCCTCAGAAAACTTTTACACTTTGAGAAGGAACATAAAGCAAGTAAAAAAAAGTGCTTAAAGGAAAAGCTGGGCAAGTGAAAAATTGTTTCTTCAGTGAAGGAGTCGAGTAAATCTACCAGCAAATGCCTCAACAAGTATTAATTCTTTGTAGGTTCTGACTATGTTTTCATCCAAATATTGTCTCTGGGAGTGGGACAAGATGTAGAGGGCAATGACATGAAAGGTGGAATTAATTTTTGTAACTTTTCCCAGATATCGTCTATATTTCAGTAAACATGTTTCTGGGTTATATGCTAAGGTGTTGCCTGAGCCGCTTATAATTATCTAACTGGAGGAACCATAAGGTAATGCACTTGTACTTCTGTTAATAAGGTTACAGAAAGTAAAACCATGAACCTGTCTTCTGAATCCCAGGAGCAGAGTGAGTCCTGGAAGATATCACCTACAACAAGAATTATAGGCTATTAATAAGGCTGCAGGAAGTAAAACCATGAACCTGTCTTCTGAATCTTAGGGACAGAGTGAGCCCTGGAAGGTATAACCTACAACAGGAATTATATGCTTGTTGTTTTCCCAATAGTCTTATGAAGGGCAGAACAAGAGGAGATATTCCATCGAGTATCTCTGTTTTTTGATGGCAGTTTATTTTTCTGCCCAGAGGTGAGGGCCAGGACAGCAGAAAAAAATTGTATTCTATTTGTCGCAATAGGCAAGCAAAAACGGAGGGTAATGCTACTCAATGCTAGAAGTCTAAATCTCAAAATGCACTCACTCAAGGCACTCCATAAAATGGAGAACACTGATATCTGTGCAGTGACTGAGACCTGGTTCAAGGCTCCAGAGAGCACCCCTGCATTACCTGGCTATAACTCATACCACACTTTTTGACCATCTAACCTGGACTGGAACACCAAAGGCAGAGGTGTGTCCATATTCATTAAGGATATCCACACCTCCAGGATAGTTGCTCAGCATAATGCATCTGAGGTTATCCAAGTGCAAATAACTCTGGGCAAAACTGCAATCCAAATTGTAGCTTGCTACTGATCCCCCACCATGCCCCAGGATTCCCACTCCTCTTTTCTTGATATACTGGAAAATATAAGGGTTCAAACAAACACCCTAATATTGGGCAATTTCAACTACCCCACCATTAACTCGGAAAACTACTCATGTACCAACTCCTTCGTTCAGAACTTTCTGGAATTCATAAATTCTAATGCCCTGGATCAACTTTTCCACACCCCCACCAGGGGCAACAATATCCTAGACCTAGCCATTACCAACATGAGTGACCGGTGTTCCACACCTGAAGTCAACTCCTCATTGGTCAGATCCAACCATAAGCTAATCACCCTAGATATGCACATCCCGCCCCTCCCCCCATTAAGGAAACCATGGTAGAAAATTTCTCCAAAGCCTACTTCATGCTTCTTAAGACAGAAGTGGCAAACTTCATGACACCCATGCAGATGGACAATACAGTTATGACTGCTGAATCCTACATAAATGCACTCTATAAGCAATTATACAAGTACATGGATCATGCTATCCCAAACAAAACAAAGATGCTATCCTCCAAAAAAAAGGAAGCCAATCTGGTGGTCCCTTGCCATAAACAAACTCTACAACAGAAGGAAGAAACTGTTGCAAAACAGAGTAAAATCCTATGAGTGGAGGACCTCCTTGGTCAACCCCAGTAAGAAGCTGAGATCCCTTATAAGATCCTCCAACGTTAGCTACGAAAGCAAGATCACCACTGATTCTAAGGACAACCACAAAACATTCTATAGCTATGTCAAGAATCTCAATGGCAACACCCAGATCTGCTCTGAGTTACAGCACAATGGCACAAAAATTACAGAACCAACTGATATTGCAACATCCTGGCAGATAGTTCAGTGCTAACTTTACCCCCTCTCACCCTCTAAAGGGTCCATATCTATACAGGAAGAATGCAGAGTCCCTGGAATCACAACAACTCAGGTAAAAGCAGCACTCTCTAAAGCCACAAACACAGCATCCATGGGACCGGACAACATCCCAGGCTGCGTTTTACATGAACTTTAGAACGAACTGGCTCCCCACCTAAGCACCATGTTCAATCATAGCCTCATGTCTGGCTTTGTGCCCACTAAATGGCACACAGCAACAGTTATCCCACTCCACAAAGGGGGAGCCACCACTGAACCTGGGAACTATCACCCTATTAGCCTGTCGAACCTGGTCTGCAAGGCTATGGAACGTATCATTATGGAATTCATAAAAAAGACATTGGTAACCTCCAAACTCTGGACACCACCCAGTTCAGGTTTGTGAAAGGCAGATCATGCCTCCTGAACCTGGTTGACTTCTTTGAGGCAGTCACCAAAGACACAGATGAGGGTAAGGTAGTTCACACAGCCAATCTTGACCTCGCCAAGGCTTTTGACACCATCGCTCATTCTGGAATTATAGCTAAACTCACTAAACTAGGTATAAATCCCTATGTCACAAGATGGGTTGACAACTGGCTCACTGACAGAACCCACACTGTAAAAGTTGCAGACTCAAAATCTGACTTCAAACCAGTGACAAGTGGAGTACCACAGGGATCAGTCCTGGGACCTCTCCTGTTTGGTATCTACTTCTTTGAAGTACAGGCTAGTACAGAAGGCCTCTGGCTAATGAATTTCACAGATGACTGCAAACTAGGAGCTATAGTCGAGTCCCCAAATGATGTGGACATCCTACAGAAGGGCAGATGCCTGGTGTCAGAGCCATGGCCTCAAGCTCAATGCCAAAAAGTGCATTGTTATCCCCTTTGGTAAAAACTCTGTACCCATGAACTACCACGTAGGCAGCAGTCTTCTTAACACCGAATGTGTGATAAGAGACCTTGGGACCCAGGTGGACAGTAGTCTCTCCTTTGATAATCACATTGCCACAGTAGTCAGGAAATCTTTCTACATGGCACACCTCATCACAAAAGGGTTCTCATCCAGGAAAAAAGAGGTCATTGGTCCCCTCTACTCGACACTCATTGGACCCATTATAGAGTACAATACTCCTTTTGGAATGTACCTCACAATACATCTGCAGCAGCTGGAAAGGCCACATAAGTACCTCACAAAGAGAATTACTGGCCTCAAACAGATGCCCTACATTGACTGCCTCAAAAAACTCCAGCTTTACTCTGTAGCATATCGCCTACTCCGAGGTGATTTCTGCCTAACATATAAACCTATGTCAAACCCAGAGCTGTTGGACATGCTACACCTAAAGAAATCCCAATCCCTCCGAGCTACATGCTCTAGGGACCTAACCCTTGACACCACAATAAACAGGAAATGCTGGAGGGATAGATTCCTGTCCCAGAGACTTCCCATACTCTGGAACAAGCTACCCATCTATGCCAAGCAAAGTTTCTCATTAACACTCTTCAAGAAAAACCTTGATGAGTGGATGGGAAATAGGAAATACACCCCGGGGATCACTTCTGTAGCTCTGCTTGACAGGGGCACAGGAAATTAACTTTCTTGGGTTGGCGTAAGCCAGGGAACTTTGTTGGCTAGGCTTACTTAGGCGATAGCCTAGTACCTACCTATGAACCTATGTCCAAATTACAGATCCAGTAGTAGTGTAAATGAAAGGAGCATTTGGAATTGTTTCCAGACAGACATGAATGGGTGACTATGAAAGTATGTATTTTGTAAAGTAAGTAAAAGAAATTTACATGCTGTTGTAGTAACAACAGGTCACAAGACTGGAAACCTTCATGTGTTTAATGTGAACGTCAGCTGTGAGACCACTGCAGACACAAATATCTTAGCAACATTTTGCAGTTTATTGAAATCAGGAATCTGTGAAACTGATTAGTTGCATCTATAAACAGTTTCCTTTAGGTCCACATAGTTACTTTGTACAGGGCCTTGGTCACTGTAGTCCGACAACATCAGATTCTCTGTGGAACAAGCTTCATACAGGAACAACATAAAGTTGCCTAGTTTTGCTACTAATAGTCACATAATCTCTTGCTTTGACTCTTTTCAGATTTAATTGTGACAGTGAAACTTCAAGCAATTCATACCATTAAAGCCTCTTCAAACACAAACATGCAAACATAAGTGCACATACGCATGGAATTAAATGCCAGACCCCGCTTAATTCACTCTCTGCAGTACAGCTCTTTTGAGAGTCTTCTTCTTCTTCTTCTTTCAGCTTTTCCCAGTTAGGGGTCGCCAAAGCAGATCACCTATCTGCTCATGATTGGCAGAGGAGTTTAACGGTGTCGAGTTTCAGCCCAGTGCCCAACCTTCCACAGAAGGCACACACATGCATGCACTCATGCCTAGGGCCAATTTAGAGTGTTCAATCCACCTACAGCATGTCTTTGGGATGTGGGAGGAAACTGGAGTACCCGAAGGAAGCCCATGCGACCACAGGGAGGACATGCAGACTCTGCACAGAAGGCACCCAGGCCAAGGATTGAACCGGAGGGATCTATATTATAACATTGAAATCTACAAAGATCGAATGTTATAATATCGAACCCTAAACACCGAAATCCACAAACATCGAACAGTCAGAATAGCGATTTTTTTCCCAGGGAAAAAAATTGCTGTTCCGAGAAACACACACGCAACACAAACACACACACAAAAAACAGCAATCCACACACATACACTTAAAATCCTACACCTAAACCTAAACTAAACTTTACATATACTACTAGCTATCCACTTACCTTAACCCAACCCTAACCCTAAGGTCCGTCACTATCGCACACTCACCTCACCCGTGCCCTAACCCTAACTCACCTAACCCACCCCCTAACCCTAACCTACACACAATCACACACTTACGTGACCTACGCCCTAACCCTAACATCCACACAACCGCACACTTACCTGACCCACTCCCTAACCCTAACTCGCCCCCTAACCCTAACCTACACATAATTGCATACTTACCTGAACCCGACCCATAACGTTCCAACATATTGAATGCTGAAAACATCGAAGCCATAGCAATGGCCCACCGAATTCTTTCCCTGGGAAAGAATTTGGTGTCATGCACCTTCGCTGTTTTCAGCATTCGCCAAAACTGGTTCAATATTATAACATTCGAACTTTATAAAATTTGATGTTATAATATAGACCCGAACCAGAGAACCTCTTGCTGTGAGGTGGCAACGCTAACCACTGCACCACAACGGCCACCCCTACTGGTCTTTTTGCCTTTAACTCCCAGTGGGTATGGTTTGAACCTTTAAAAAATAAGTTATCACCTTAACAGTTCAAACAAATATTCATATCTGTGGAACCATAAGAGTTACTAGAAAACTGTAAATGGCAAACTGCTCAGGATAAATTAATCTTTATATTGGTGACATTCTTTCAGTTCAATGGTTTAAAATGGATTTTGTAAACCAAAATAAAGGCAGTGAATACTAATTTTGTAATGTTGTATAAACAGTTTATGATAGCTTATTAACTAGTCAAGCAAGACACATTCTGCTAACAGGAGTCTGTTCAAACAGCTGCAAACTTTCATATGAGGCTATGCAGTTTTGTGTATATTATCTGAATGCTGAGATATTCAAATTATTACAATACAAATAAACAGTATACACATAATATTCATTATCTCTTTAGCTGCATTAGACAGAGGTCAAATATCAATACAATTGTGTTTGCTATCATGTATGCTTTAAGATGAAAACTTCTGATACCTTGTATGTAGCATGGTTTTGGAAATATTACTGCAAATATGAGCAAACAAAATTAGATGCCTAGAGGCATCAGTAGGAGGTAATTGCAGAAATGCTTAGAGGTGCACTCGGCTGTAATTTGATATCTTCAAATATATTTATATTCATAGAAATTTAGGCTAATTGCTATTGTGACCTCCGCGTGCTTCCCTACTGACACACAAACACATATACTTCTTAAAGCTGGCTATAGCAAAACTAAGATAAGGAATCTACATTTATACTTTTTAAAATATTACACTGTTCTAAATTCCATAACCCTTACACTGGCAGATCTCCTCAATGTCTCTCCACCTAACCCATAGAGCTCTTTCTTCTTATTAGTGTGAACTAGCTGCTGGATTTTTTAGCTAAGCAGGCCTCATTGTAGATCATATTACCTTCTACAATAAGGTCGATAGGCTTTTACTGTACAATTAAAATACCAGTAGTTTCGACTTGGTGTGAACGTACGGCAGGTTACTATCAAGATTTGTTTTTTTTTTATTACGGTACTGCTACTTGCGTATTGGTCCCAGTTCCCATATGACTGTTTATGATCCATCTTAAGGTGCTTAGGCCATTAGCTTTCCAGATCATTACTGCTTCTCTCAATACTGTGGCATTTCCAGCAGTATTAAAAGAGGTCTTGCTGACTACAACCTTGAAGATGCATTCTCTTAATTACATGAACAATTACCAATTGTCTGTAATCTGCCATTTATTGCTAAAGTTGCCAATAAGGTTATTTGTAGCCAGCTTTAGTCAGTTCTTCAGGTAGATCGTATTCATGACCCTTTTGAGTCTGGTTTCTGCAGCAGATATCAGTACTGTATCCAGGGTGGGCTAAAGGGTGGCTGCCCCGGGTACCAGCTGTTAAGGAGATGTGATCACCTTCTCGGGAGAGATAATGATCATGTGTGAGTACAATAATGGTATTAACAGCATCCATTTAAGCAGCCACTGCTGATATTGTGGCTGCTTAAAGGAAAATATTTAGTTATTTGCAAAGAGAGCTCATGACTGTAGGTCTGCCTCTAGTAAACTAGAAAACATTATTTGCTACAGATACAAAAGTAACTTTGGGGGATTTTTTGTCACAAAAGGAACTTTTTCATTTTGATTCTCAACTTCAGAGGACCCTTTTTTAATCTTCAATTTCAGTTAGGGAGCCTTTTTTGTTCTTCAGGTTAAGAGTGGGGGCCAATTTAGGGTTTGTCTAGGGCACTGATTAAACTAATTACAGTTCTACCAAGCATAATACTGAGACCACTCTTACTCGGGTTTTGGATGGTTCTAGAATGACCTTCTAGTTATGTCGGATCAATAATATTATTCTGTCCTGGTCTTCTTTGATCACTCTTCTGAATTAGACTATAACATTGTGCTTGATTACATACTGCAGAGTCTTGGATACAGTCGTCAGTTGGATTGCCTCCTACCTCAAAGGTTATATCCATCAGGATGCACCAGGTATTCATTATTCATCCTGTTCCATCTAGAGCCACAGAAGGGTCTATTTTAGGCCCATTATTGTTCTCTGTATATATGCTTCCAATAAGAGTGCTCATTAGAGTGAAAGAACGAGAGAGACAGAGAGGGAGAGAAACCATTGTTATACAGATGATATAGCCTTAACTTTCTTTCCCTCAAAGCATGCTGTCTGCTGCATATTTATTAGGAGAAGACTTAGAAATTATCCAGAACTGGATGATGACCAACCACCTGCAATATAGCCAAGATCATTGCCATGGCCATTCATGCCACATCGAGGGAAATCTAACTGCCCAACTTTTTACCCTCACTGTAATTTATAATAAAGATAGGCTGACTTTCGTGAGGAATTTGAAAAATCTTGGTGTATTTTTTTATATCAGATTGACACTCTGGAACCAGGTGTCATTTGTTGTGAAGACATTCTAGTTGTACCTTCAAAGTATCTCTTGTACTAGGCATCTTCTTCCCCTGAAATCATGACTTGGTATCTTCTCAGCTTGATTACTGCTACTTCCTAAACCTGGGACTGCATGACAATAAATGTGATTGTCAAGAATTCCACAACACTGATATTTATGGGTATTTCTTGCTACCATTACATTACTCCTGGTCTGTGGAATCTCCACTGAATGCATTTTTGACACCATATTATCATTAAAGTCTTGTTTCTGGTTTATCTAGCCTTATATGAGCTAAGTTCTCCCCTACCTTAAGGACCTTTAGGTTCTATATTGTCCATCTAGGCCCCTTCACTTCTCCATGCGGGTAGTTTTGGAGGTTCCTAGGGCTTGCCTGGAGACCTCTGCAATCCATAATTAAAGACATCAAGCCTCCTCTCTTTGGAATATTCTCCAGCAGTGGTTACATGGTGCACTGAAACTTTTTTTTTTTAAAACATCTCTAAAATGCATCATTTTAATTTAGCATAAGACTGTCAATTATGCTATTTATTTTCCTTTACATTGCCTTCATACATAACTCATATTACGCTCAACATATGTGAATCTTCAAGTCTGTAAAACTGTCTGAACCTTCTTAACATCTTTTCTCTCAGTTTTATGTAACAACTGAATGAACTATTCTTGATGTATGTTGCTGTTTATGATCTATGTTATACTCTTTTTGTATGTTTTGGGACTTTTCTCCCAGGCCTCTGCTAAAAAAGAGCATCTTTCCAGTTGAAAGATCCCAGTAAACAAACATCAAATAAATAAATAATGGTCCACTCAATATCTACATTAGGTTTTAGCTTTAAATGAGTTTTGTTTTTCACAACTTAATGTATGTTGTTTATTTATATCATGCACTTCCTTTTCTGTTTGATAATTTATTCTGATTGTAATGCATGGAATGTTGTAATTATGCTAAAAAAAAAAACAGCTAAATTACAACTTGGTTCAGTGCTACTTTAGTGTGAGACCTGACCTTAACAACACTTAAGCACCACCTTATCATCGAGTCTGCACTAAAGTAGACAGCGATGAACAATAAGCAGCAGTAGGACATAAAACGGTTTTGTTTTAACAGCATTTTGAATTAAACTGCTTCCCTTAGGCAGGGAATACCACTCCCCCACTGCTTCAAAGCTGTCACATCACATCTTATGTATTTATTTTTTAATCTTACTTTTCATTAACAAGTAGCACATGGTGCAGATAACTCCCCATGCACTACAAAGAATTCTTATTGGACTAAAGATTGCAATGAACTATTATGTGTTCTCGACATGGATGCCAAGAAATCCACCTCAAGATCTTTGCTATGTCTCCAACGCATAAAATATACATCACAATCGGAGACTCAATTGTAATCCTATATGTTGTGCTTCGTTGGCAAGCACCTACATAAACTTTAACTTGAACTCTTCATATTTTTATTTAAACTAATAATTTAGTAAGCCCGTGCACATTTGTCCTCAAAACCAATCATCTGACCCCTACATTGCAAACTCAGAATGAATAATAAAAATACTTTAACCCAAATAGACCAAAACTTGGCTCAATGGTTTGTGAAAAAGTATTTTGCAAATTAGATTTTGCCTGCTGGAATACTTTGCCTACCTATTAAACAGCCATAAGATCGTATCAAACAAATATATTTTTAAATATATCTCTTTGTAAATAACTCACTGTATTTTATCTTTATTTAATATTTTAACTCATTCCCTCCAGTGGAACTCTGGAAGTTTGCACTCTAACTTCCAATGGGTGGAGCCAATGTTTTTTTGATAGAATCAAATTATGTCCTCACATTTCAAACAAATAAACATATCTCTGGAACCATTGGGAGTAATAAAGTATAAATAGCAATCTCTTCAGCACAAACTATTTTTATAGTGGTAACATTCTTTAACTTCTGGGTCTTTAACTGGATTTTATGTCACATTATAGCGTAACTAATAAGTTTGTAATATTTTGTAAACAACTTAGAATATCTCAGCAACCACTCAAGTTACACACATACTGTCAGCAGCATTTTGTTCATCCAGTTGAGCGCTTTCATATGAGGCTAAGCAATTCTGTCTGTGTTACTTGGTTGTTGAGACATTTAGAAAAACATGAAATTTATGACAGTATAAATGTTATATTAACATTAATTAATATCTCTTTACCTGCAGTAGACAGAGACCAGCTATCAATACAGTTCAATTTGCATTATGCAAACTTTAAGATGAAATATTTTAATACTTGATATGCAGCATGGTTTTGGAATTATTGATGCAAATAAGAACAAGCAATATTTGAAGCCTAGAGGCATCAATAGGATATAACTGCAGAAGCGCCTGAAAGCGTCACTTTGCTATAATGAGTTAATGTACTAGTACTGAATTGTGATTTATATTTGTGTTTATTTATGTATCCATTCTTGTGCAGCTATGGTTTTACCATTTGCTTTGTACAGATCTGCAATTATTGCAATTTCTTATATGAAATACCTGACGATCTATACAACATTTATGTGATAATTTTTTGCCAAGAAACTGTAACTTTTTTTTGCTCGATTATGCTCTGTGGTTGCCATATGAAAAGAGACTTCTATCAGTTAATAGATAAATAAATATATTTCTATATATAAATCCTTCATACCACCTTCATACCACCTTTTAATACTTGTTGCAGACTGCCATACAGAGAGTTAGGTGAAGGCAGAGCAATGGAGCACACAGGCATGGCCAGTGCAGGCGATATATTTGGACTGCAGATTTCTCTTGCCAAAATATGTATGTGCATGTGTGTGTGTGTGTGTGTGTGTGTGTGTGTGTGTGTGTGTGTGTGTGTGTGTGTGTACACACATGTGACAAAGAAGGAGAGAGAGTGTGTTTTGAACACATGCTCACAACAAAATGAATGCACAAAATACCATACTCACAAAACATGCTGACACTCAAAATACCAAACACAATAATTTCCCAAAGAAATTTTGTAGAGGGATCAGGAACTCCCCTTCATGCAAGTGGCAAGCCTCACCATGCCACCAGACTTAAATAAACTAACTGCACCAACTCAAACAAGGGAAAAATCTCCCTTCAGACAGGAATCACTGCCAGGTATTTTGGTTATAAAATAAATATTTCTAAAATTCAGGCCATTAAAGTTAATTATGAGCCCTTGTTACAATTGTCTGGAGGATATCACGATCAATGGGTACACACTGAACTAAAGTATCTAGGGATTTATGTAGCCTATATACCAGCAAAAACACTGAAAAGACATTTCAAGATTTGATTATGGGCATTGCAACATTTAGAATCACAAAATGAATTTTAATGGACAGAAACTACTTGGGAATATTTTGAAAAGAGGGAATGTCATAAAAGTTCTAGTTATGCAGATTTACAGAAGAGAAATTGTATTTTCTTGGAAACGATGGCTGAAAGGGGCAAAATTATTTTCTTGACCTACGTCTCAGGGTAGATTTTGAGCATATCAAAGTGATATTTTAATATCTGGGTGGATTAAGGCCTTATTCTGGTGTTCTGGAGGGGGATATATTTCAGTGCAGGTCTAGAGCTTGGTCTAAATTTTTGGTAGATTTTAAGCAGGTGGTAAGCTTTATAAAAACTAATTTGCAACATTTATAGACTTGAAATGCCATTAAGGAAAATTTTGTTTCATTGTGTGATTAGAATTTAGGAACCCCAATTACGTTTTTCAGTTTCTGATAGCAGTTAAAAGATGGCTTGTATAATTCTTTTTCCGATATGCTACTAAGTAAAGGATGACTAATCTTTTTGCTAACAAATGCCTTCAGAAGTATTTCTATACCCCATTGAAACTAAGTTACATTTATTTGCAGGAAAAGACATGTCAGAGAGCAGCTATGGACTCCTAAAGACATATTTTTGGGGATGTCCAGAATTAGAGCAGTTTAAGTTACACCTTTAATATGTGATAATGAAAATATGGTGCTGACAATTGGATATATGACCAGAAGTATTTTTGAGGATGATGAGATACAAGCAAACACTTATCGTTTTTTTTTAAGACTGTATCTAAGAAGTCTATTTCCAAGACGTGAAAGCAGCTGTACCTCTGTTACTGATGGAAGTTAAAGTTCTTTTAATGGAAGCATATGAGATGGAAGCAAGAGAGTTTATAGATCATATAAGAGCAGGGTAAGTGAGTTTGCGGATGTCATGGCTGTGGTTAATAAGTGACATATTTTTTAATTAGGCAAAGACATTTTGGGGGATTAGTAATGGTACAGAGTAGTGGCTCAATCTCAGCTTTACATCTGCAAGTTTATAATTTCACACTACAGCTATAATTTCAAGTGTATAATTCTGCATTAGTTATGTGTCTATTTATTCATGTTTTATGTAAAATTGGTCATTGCAAATCTTGAGAAGAGCATATTATCCAGTTGTGATTACTGAGTATTTAAATAACTTTGTATATATTTTTATGTTAAATCTCTTTCTTTTTTTAAATAAAAGTAAGTTTGAAAGTTAAAGTAAAACATCATTTGCAACCAACATGTTGAGCGCATAAATAAATGTGGCCTGCTCATAGACTCACAACATGGACTTAGAACAACCCACAACACCATTACAGCTATATACACAGTTACTGATGAGACATATTCAAATATGGAAAAGAGATAGCTCATAAGATATAGCTTCATACACCTGAAGAGAGCCTAAAAAGAGAAATGGCCATCTCCTTCTTCTAAAAAAATATAGACACCTGAGGTCAGCCTAAATATTCTCAAATGGCTTGATAGCAGCCTAACTCACAGATGGCAACCATTATTTCTGATCCTGGTACCTTTACATTTCTTTATGTAATTGTAGTATTATGAAATATTTCTGTGCATTAACAGTTATTCCTAACTTGATTTATTCCATGTTAAAGCAGAAGGATATAACAAGTTCCTACACTTTGTAAAAACATTTTGTCTGGCTACAGTTTATCTGCTTGGGGGATATGTTTGAATAGATACATAATTAAAGTGCAGTTATGTTCAATCTTTCCAGATCTTTCCATTCTAACGTAAGTGCCTACTTTGCACTATGCTTTGTATTTTTTACCTGCATGTTTAAGTAATATCATGTAAAGTAGATATAAGGAAAATATCTTTTTAAATTCTGAAAATAAGAACTTGAACAGTGCATTCTTCACTAGCCTATATGGTAGTCATTTTGGTGCAGATTTTCCCCTCAATCCCTCTCTGCCTAGGATGTGGTGGCATTTACAAGGAAGATTCAGTCCATGTACCATAATCACCTTGCCAATACCCACTCTCATACAGCACTTCCTGCCTCCAAGAAGGCATGCCAGCTCAGTCCAGGCATGAATTTATGGATGCCTATCCAATCATTATGGTTTATGTTAAAGAAAGCAAGACTATCACTCTGTTTTACATGCAATAGAATATTATTAAAGACATGGGGAAGCAATAAATAATAAATAATAAATCTGTACCTCCAGCCTGTCTTATTACTTGTTGATAAAGACTCAAGTCCTTAATTAGAGTATTTGGGAGTCCTATTGTTTTGCAGAGAAGTAGGAGATCAAGAAATGTTGGAACCTTAACAATAATGAATTCTAGACTTAAATCATCCTGCAGGGGTCTCAAAGATACATAACAGTATGTAAGGATAGATCTTCTTAGTGGCTGTGAGTCTTCAGTCTGGTGGTCTTTTTAGTTTGGATCCTTTGGAAACTTTCTAGCCATGTGATGTGTTTGGATAAATACATAATTAAAGTGCAGTTATGTTCTACAACTGGCCTGATCAGGGGTTAGTACAAAGGAATGACAGCAGAAAACAGCAATGTCAGTGGCTCAACAAGCAGAATGCTTCTATTTGGTGCTGGTAGACCAGAAGACAGTGGGTTGTATTCCTACTCTAGGTGATTGGATTGCTAACACTGTAGTGCAGCATTAGTGGAGTGCTGTACTCCTCAGTGTGCAATCCTTCTGAAGTGATATAAAACCAAGGTCCTATCTGCTTCACTTGGTAGATGTGAAAGGCTCCATATTATCTATCAAAATGGTTTATGGGAATTTCCTTGATGCCATGGCTAAGTTTCAATTGGGTTTCCTTTGAAAAGAGTGAGTGAGACTACCAGCCAACAAATAATGACCTTGATGAGAAACATTTAGTTATTAATTTGGCTAGATAAAAGGATTTCCACAACCCTGTCTATGGTTACTACATGGGGGTCAAAGCCTAGGGAGCTCTGTACATAGGTACTGAGAACTCTGATGACCATATCCGTCCAAAGAAGGATGCTGTTTGTACTGTAAGCTGCTGTTACAATTTGTTTACCAAAGGTGACAAATATCGACAAGGGGATACTGTATAAAGAGTGGCACTTACATAAAAAGGGCTGACTATGTACTTTCAGGCTCACACTGACAGTCATAGAAGGCCTATAGTTGTTGTTGCATTTGTACTAGGTGCAAACATCCAAATAGTGGGTAGAATAGTCCCCACAGAATACACTTTCCAAAAATGTTGTGGAAAATTTACTCTGTGGGGACTGTTCTTCACACTTTTAACACTTTTAGGTTGAATTAATTGTTGTTTGTGAAATAGCCATTGCTGTCTTCATTTTGGTTTGGTTCTTGCTAGGTGGAAACATAGTGACCTTATGAACTTTCTAAGTTTAGTTCTGAAATTCAGCACATATCCCCCAGACTACCTACAGGAATCACATTTATTCACCAACACACTCATTATAAATTAAGATCTAAGGGCCCTGTCACCCTGTAATCATAAAGTAACTCAAATGGTTAACAATGTGGATTCTTGGATCAGCTTTATATATATATATATATATATATATATATATATATATATATAGAGAGAGAGAGAGAGAGAGATGCAAAGAGAAGATGAAGCACAGATACCTGTTCCTCTCTTACTAAAACTGGCTACGTTAACCCCTCCACTAAATCATGTATTTGTAGATAGTAGGGGCTGGATATAACTGTTTTATTTCATATCACTTCGACAAACAAGTCAACAGGTCTGATGTAAAGTTAACATTTCTATCTCTCAGCATTTCCCACTGAAAATCTACAGTCCTGAAAATTTCAAACAGACCGTTTGCCACCTTTTCTACCCCAACAAATGACAAAACCACTGTATTGGGGTACCTAGTAGAATGGTCTACCACCACCATCATCAAGTAACTCAATAGCTACCCTCTGAAGTGGTTCATTTATGACAAACACCACCACTAAACAACTTTGGCTTTGTCACAAGCCTTGCCAGTTGAGACTCCTTACATGCTCTGTAATATTCGCTTATGTCTTTTGAAATTCATGGAAATAAACATTTTGCATAATGATCCTTTTTTTATTCTTTATGCCCAGGTGGTCTGAAAATGCAATATCATGGGTTATGTTAGACCATTGGGATAACTAGCTGCTTTATTATTTCTACCTGCAGCCCTCTTTCCAAAGTCTGTTCTCTGTACATTAACTTTTTGTCACAGAGCATGGCTCCCTCTGCCCTTGGGAGTCAGGCACTTTTTTAACTACCTCCTTCAAGTTCTGTAAGGTGATTTTCTGAGAGATGTGCCTAACTCAGCTCTTTATTTGTCATCCTCCTCAGTTCTCCATATAACATAAGTCCAGTATTTTTTATCAACTGTTTCCTCACATGTAGGTTTATTATTACCCACCATCCCTTCCCCTGAAGTAACCCCTTCTAGAAGAAATACACTTCCTTTGGACACCTGTGAATTAGACTCAGGCTTAATGTTATTACCAACCTCTTGAGGTAGCCGCATCACCAGTCTCTGTTGAAGGTGTGAGCATTGGTTGGGTCTTTCCCCAATGCTTTCATGACATATTTGTCCCTCTGCTTGACTACATGCACTCACATTGCACCTTTACAGGGTATTGTACCATTAACATCATTTAATTTTAAAAATATATGCTAATGTATCATCAAAAATGCTACCTGCTTGCTGCTTGCCTCCTGTTCCCCTTCCTATTCCCATTCCAAGTGAACTCTGGCCAATGGAACCAGAAAAGTTATTCCTCCATGGTCATAACTGGAGAGGTATGCCCAGGCAAAATATTTCCTTTCTAGCAATTGCAGGATTAATAATAGTTATTTCTGATATAGTATCACTCTTAGCAGTGGTTTCTTTACCATCTACCAGGATAGGGTACAAGTCCTTGTGATAATCTGGAGGAGCTACAACTTAAACAGAACCCATCACTATGATGATTTTGCTTTCATAAGCATCCTCATGAGGCTTCTGGTTCCTGTCTCTGTGGACAATTTGACTTGAGTGTGTGAGTGTATTGATTATATTGGAAACGGAAACATTTAACCCCAAAAGTGTGGTGTGCACTGGAACCATTTTCTTCTCCATTTTCCTATGGAATCTGCTGTGATAGGTCATACTATTTCCAATGGAATCATTTACACCAGTGTGTTATTCTGGGTATTACCTTCATGTGCAGTTATGTCCTAATAGCTAGAGGCTCCCTTTATGTCAAGTTCCTGATACTGTTACACTCGCAACTTGCTAATCTGATTCTCATGCTCCCAGGCAAAGTATTAGGTTCTTTGACCGTATCATAACGTTTTCCTACATTTCTAAAGTAGTAACTTGGCATCCACTTACCAGCTGTTGTCTTGCTTTCACCTGTGTTCTTATAAGCTTCAGGAGAAAAATTTAAAAAATCAAAAAGCACATAGTTTTTGCTCTCAGTTAATCACTACAATCAAAATCAGAGAATCAGAGAAAAGCATGGTGTTATGTCTGATGCTCAGTGTGTACATCTAGTGGGTAATTGCCATTAGATGCAATCTATGCTGCTGTGGTTGGGCAACACTTGAACATCAATGTTTAATCTGTGCACTCATGTATGTGTGGCTTGTCATGACTCAAAGTTGTGCATTAGACAATGCAGTGTTGCCAGGGCCTGCACTCACGGTTGTTCCCTTTATTACCTATGCCTGTGTATCCTGTACTCTACATCCTGTTTACTGATACCTGTGGGATGTCCTCTTCAGACATCTGAGGTTCTTTGGGAAGTTCATCCACATCTGCAGCTGGAAAACCACCATGTGCTCTAGTTAACTAGTGTGTAGTATGACACACACTGTTATCATCTGTGCTGCTTTCTTAGGTGTGTATTGCAGTGCATCCAAGATGTGCCAGGCATTGGAACCTAGCTTTCAGTACACTGAACAAACAGTCTGTGGTGTTTCTGGTTGCATGCTCTATTGTAGGCCTCCTAAGCAGGGTTGGATAGTTTCTGTATGGTGTAACTGCCATGGCTCAAGTGGATAACCGCAGTCACCTCTTGTGGGGAATGAAAACACATTTGGTCAGATTGGATATTGTTATTAGTGGTATCCTTAGCTTACAACCTAGCTGTGCTCCTGTACTTGTAGTTCCACAGGTATTTCATCTTGCTGGAATGCAGCTGTCAGTCCACTTTCCCCTCCATATGGCAGCATCATGGCCACTTCCAGCGTGTGTTGGCATGATGTTTGTTATGCTGCCATCTGCTACACACACAACGTGGCAGTTAATAGATAGCCAGCCCTTTCTGTTTATGTATTAGTCTGCTTCAGGACATACTAGTCTCTTGATATGTATGTGTATATGCAATTTATTGCACCAAGGACATATAGGAAGTTTACAGTGTTATAGAATTGGTGTATCACAGTTCTCCACTCCATGGGGGTGGATGGAAAGTGTATGTAGTCATCCACCTTGCTGCGCTTTGCTTCCAGGAATTTTGACATGATACAGCTGGCAGCTGTTTGTGACACTCCCACAGCATCCCTCGTGTGTCTCGGGAATGTCCCAGATGCAAGTACAGCCGGGATGAGAGACTTGATTTCAAGGGAGATGGGGTTTCCTTGCAGAGTCTACACAGACATGTGTGGGGCACACATGTTGCAGACAGCCTGCAGCAGCTGTCTGTCTAACCAGTACCTGTCAATGATTTTCTGGTCTGACAACTGGTTTAGTTGCAGCCTTGCTCTGACTCTAGCTGGCTGCCTTCTAGGATGCACGGCCACAGCCTCATTTATGGATTGTATAACTGCAGCATGTAAGTAGTTCATTAACAACAGGTTGCATTTTTATGTATTTTTTGTTCATTTGCTATGGATTTCAGTGAACTCTGTAGTATTAGCTTTAATTCCATGGGGTCCATAAAGCAAATGCCGAGAATTTCAGAAACAGAGTCAGCATGGCAGTTTGGCACATTTAAGTTGTGTTATGTGCAAGCAGTTTGTTTTGGAATCAAATGTGAATGCGTGGCATCTCTAATTATCCTACACTGAATCATTAAGTACTTGGACTGCCTTCAGCATGTCTTCTGAAAGTGCATCTGCAGCAGATATACTGAAGTCTTCCTTTGGCATGCTGCGCTGTCCAGGAATGGCTTCCACGAACTTTAAGGAATTTAGCCCTGTATTTTATTTAAACTTTTACTGATATTCTCTCTGGAATGACATACCAAAAATGTCCCATACCTTACACACTTTATTTATTTATAAGTTTTTCCTCCTTATAGCTGCTTGGATGTGCACATTTAATATATGCTACCTATCTTTCAAACAATGTCTACTTATAATTGCTCAATAACACATCTTCATTTACTCCATTTAGTTCCAGAACTCAGGATTTATTTTTTAAAATTTCTGACTAATTTATTTACTCTCACCACTTGACTTATATATTTAAATGCATGTACATCAAAAATTTATAAAATCCATATTAACTTCCCTCATGTCCTGGGGATGCTCTCCTTTAATGCTGCTTATTAACTTTTGATTTCCTCATTGTTATTATATTCTTTCTGACCAATTTCTTATATAGCATTCTATATCTCTTCTCAGACTAGAATATTTCTCTTCTAAATACTGTCCGGTATAATCATTTATCTCATTGTTTAAAAACAACCACCTGTTCTTTATTAAATAATCTTTTCATTGTTGTTTACTAACCTTATACGTTTCTTTATAAGTACCAAATACTCGTTTTCTTGATATAAACAAGCATGTTTCCATTTCCTTAATAATTACTTCATTTTATCTTTTCACAAGAGTATGTAATTTCACATATTGTATTTGTCATTGTTTTCCTGCTAATGTCACTTCTAATATATATATTTCCTTTCCTTAATTCTACCTAAAAATGCCTTCCATCATTATAGCCATGATGGATACAATATTTTCATCATGTTAAAATGATCTTTCTATATTCGACAGAGTTCCAGATCTAGCTTTAAGCTGTAATATTTTCTCAGCATTTATTATCTTACAACTTTTACCAATTATTCTCTTAGTAGCACTCTTAAAATCACACATGGATCAATGATCAGAAAATAGTGTTATATATTTAACACATGAATGCACTGTCACACACTAACTTACATTGTAATTAGTTTCAGTAAAAAATCCTTTCTCTATAATATATTTTACTCACAGCAGTAAAAGTTCACAAATTGTTCACTTCATACATTCTTTCTTAATTTATATGTTCCATTCCTATCCGTCTTTAATTGCAATTACAGTGTTCTGTACCTTACTATAATAATTTTTTTTTCAAAAACTGTACATCTTTCTCACATATATACTAATGCATAAATATTTCAGTCAAAACATCCTATTAACTGTATCAGTTAAATGTGCATATATTACTGTACCCAATTCAGCTATGCACACTTCTACTACATTATTTTTCTGCTACATCCCAGTCTACTGTACTAACCTTACCATTTTGTTTGACCCACCATAAAACTCCAAAACATCTGTCATTACCAAAGTAAAGCAATTTTCCTGCTTCTACTTTCTGTATTTGTTCCATTAGCTATAAATAATCCAATCTATATATTTCCCTCATAGACATTTTATTATAGTGTTCATTCTCTGATGTTCCATTAATCTATTAACATTTAATGTAATAATTTAACTTTCATTCATCTTTTTATTATTTTGTAGTTTCTCTCATTCAGTCTTTGTCATTTTTCTTTCTTTCTTTTTCCTCACTTTTAGTTTTAGATTCCATTCATAAAGTTTATAAATAAAGAATTAATGCAATCTAAAGAAATGTGTTAAACTATCATAATAATTTTTAAATTCATAAATTATTTCTTTTGTTATTAATTTGATATTCGTTCAACTCTTGAGTGCTTGTATATGATAGATATTTTTGTTCTCCTAATTCAGTTATGCATCTCGAGAGATAACGAATAAGAGGATAGTTTCAGTGTTTTGAATGTTCTTGCTGTTTTGTGAGATAGGATAGTTGCTTACTATATAAACTAAATCCATACAAAGCTCCTATTTATGAACCCTAAATTTTGCAATGTGTAACTTGCTTTGAATTTCCAAAAATCTCTTTGTCCCTTTTTAATCTTGTTTCTGCTCCATTTTATTTATTTCCCATAGAACTTGGATTTCAGTGAATCCCAAACCATAATTGTATTACCATGTTTTTTGTTATAAATATTTCAAAAGAAGTTTCAATTTATGTTGCTATATGTAAGTAAGTTGTTGAATTTTAAAAAATGGCTAGTAATGAAAGGTGTTTTAACTCTCTCTCAAAATAACACATTTGCACTCATCACTTCTTGCTCTACCGGTAAAACAGCTGCATTTACCATTAATCCAAATAGTTCTGTATTCCATGGACATCATTGCCTAACTCCTTTTTTATACCTTCATTTATTCATCTAATCATCCAACTAGTGGAATAACTTATGCACCTTTTCATATGTACTCTTGTTGAAATCCACTTTTACCTGTAAAGACTCAGCATTTCCCATAACTTTTCATGATTCAAAATATCATAAGCTTGCAAAACATCACAAATAATTATAAATTAATCTAACTTCCTTTAGTGTATTTCATGTACTACCTCTTTTAAAATCACCAACATTTCCTTTGTTTCCATTTGTAACCCAAATATTCCTTCCACTATTACATCTCCTATTATTCCCTCAAATCTTTTCTGCATTATCAACATTATTATTTTGCAATCCTGTCTTACAAAAAAGAACATTAAAGTTGAGTCTTTAATTTCTCAATTTTCTTATTCATCCATCTTCTATAGTAATTTTATAACTTCCCTACAAATATCATTTTATGTTATCCCTTTTACAATCTACTCATTTGCTACCTTTAGAGAATAATTTTTTTCTTCTTCACTCATTTCCTTATAAAACTTATAGCCTGCACTGTTCTATCCAGGCACTGACTCATTTCTCCCTCTCATAATAAATTATCTGTCATCTATCACAGTTTTTCTTGTGCAAGATTCACTTGTGTTATCTGATATCATTTTCATCAACCACTTTATATTATCATTTATTTATCTATTTTATACATTTTTTCAAATACCATGTGAACACTTCTTTTGATTCATTTATCTAATTTAAATAACTCTCCATCATCCTTTTTAATTTGTTATACAATTTTCCTGTATCTTATTTGTTTTCCTAATTGCAGGTTTACCTCTTCCTTTCCTATTTCCATCAATGTGACAATTTTCTTCTGGACAAAAAAAACCCTCATTTTTAATTTATTCAGCAGAAACAAATCTCTTTTCCTTATAAATTTCCTCACTTCTCCCTTATAAATCTCCTTTTCCATCTCCATATTGTTGTATTCACATATTTATTTCCTATACGTATAACAATATTTCTCAGTCTACATATACATTATCTTATATTTATTTTAAACACAAGAAACATAAGCCATCATTATTCCATGTCCTTATAGAATACATTCATCTAATTATGCTCTTCATAAAATTCTTGTTTCTATATCTTCATATCAGGCATTTCTTCATGTATCCCTTTTATTTTCTTAACAGCTTGCCCTCTTTTAATACTTTTTTTTTCATTTTCCACAAATTTCACCCAGATAGCTGAATAATCTGAGAAACCCATGAATGTAACTTTTTGTCCCACTTCTTGCAATGTATTTGAAAATGTTATTTAATTAATCTCAGTTCTTGTAGGTTCATAAGTACATAGGTAAGTACAAGGCTAACTGTTCTTGTGGGCCATTTTAAGCATAGCCATTTTCCCTTTTTGTGCTCAAAATAATAAACTATACCATTTGGTTATAGATTGGTCTTAGACATCACATAATTGATAATTATGTATTAATCCTAATAAGTATAATTGGGATCATAGCACAGATAATTTGAGGGGATCCATGCATGGGATAAAGCATTTAGAAGGAGCCACCTTCATTAGTAGTACAGGGGGCAGTCCTGGGGTAAATTATCTATTCCCTGTCCATAGATCTAAATTGTGATTGAATAAGGACAGGGATGAACTTTGTTTTATGTGTAAGGGGAGTCTGTTCTACAACAGCTGTGTCCTCTGTGAGATATACTTGTCCCTCAAAACAGTTCTGTTGATGTTGCAGAAGAGGTTTGGATCCCTAGGCCAATTATTTTTGATGCTATTTGACTTGTTAATGTGCAGTAAATCCAACAGTAATGGGTCGGAGGATGCCTGGTATGCCAAATACAAGTCACCTCTTAGCAGTCCATAGGATACCAAGTATAATGACAGGGCTTTGACCCAGTCCATGTAGGACATGTTGTTTAGGCCTTATATCTTTTTAGTAAATTATCTATGTGGGTGCGCTGGTTGTTGCATTTGTCTGGACAGATACATGCCAAAGGGGGCATTATATTCAATGATTGGCCTAATAAGGGCTGAGTAAAGGGGGCAATGACATCCCTAGATTTAGATACAATCCATTTGTTTACAAGCTGTCCAATGTAGAAGGACTTTCTTACAGCAACAGACACATGTAGGTCACAAATTAGGTCACGGTCCACATAAGTGTCCAAATCCTGAACAACTGGGTTAGCTCTTAGGGGTGTATTGTTACTGTGGTAGCTCTGTGGGGTAGATGACTTCCCAAAGGATACAATAATGCATTTTTTGGCATTTAGTTTTAGTCCATTATTTTGGCACCAGTTATTTATTTGAGACAAACCTTCATGCAGGATGGCTAAGTCATTTAAGGATTCGGTGACTGCTCCTAGTATGCAGTCATCTCCAAACTTAGTCAGCCAGAGTCCTTTATTACTGACTTTTGCTTCAGAAAGGTAGATGCCAAACAGGAGATGGCCCAGCACAGAACCCTCAGGCAGTCCACTGGAGACTGGTCTATCTGGAAAGGTAACTTTCTATATTTTCTATATTTTGATTATCTGCATCTTATCTTTGAGTCAGTTTGTAATCCAGTGGGTGACATAGGGGTCTATTACCAGTTTATTTAGCTTCTCCTTCAATAAGTATACATTCTCCATTAAACAACTGTAATTTAAACATTTTACAAATTTCAGTACACACTTTAACATAATTTTTTGTTTGTTTTATTTATGTAAAGTCACAGTTGAAATCACCTAACAGTACTATTTCCATAGGAACACCTAACAGTACTATTTCCATAGGAACACATAAATATTCCACACTTCTCAAAGCTAACTCATGACTTGTTTTACTTGATATATATGTATACACTGCCATTATCCTGACTATTGTTCTTCAATATAATAAAATTGCTCTCCCAGGTTATATAAGGCTTACATCTGAAATCTGTCCTGCTCCTATATTCCACAGAAAATCTATACCTGAACGTTTTTCTATACCAGAACCCCATACCACAGTACTCCCCATACATGTTCACACAGTCTTTTCTGTGTGTCTTACAATAGTCCATAATCAAACAGAACAACTGCATTACTTTTACATGTTCTGTAACATTTTATCACTGTTTGTGTCTTTTGTTTGTGTCTTTCGGCTTTTCCCGGTTAGGGGTTGCCACAGCGGAACTCCGGTCCACTAATGATTGGTAGTTGATTTTTACGTGCCGAGTTACCAGCCCTGACGCACAACCTTCAATGAAGGTATGCCCATTCATGCATGTCTCCACGCAGAAGACGCTCTAGCTGAGAATCGAACCGGACAGCGTCTTACTGTGAGGCGACAATGCTACCGCAGCACCACAACCGCGGGTCATTACTGGTACCTATATGCCTACCCTAAAAGCTGCAGTAGATTCTGACCCTTCTTTTCATGACTACTTCACTAACCTTCATGGCATCAGTTATCAGAAGAGGATGTGGGTATCTTCTTGTAGTCTCATGACCTGGTCCCTGTAGAACCTGCCAGCAGTTCTTCAAAGTTTCTGAACCCCACTGTCATCACTACTTTATTATGTCGTCCTCATTTATGAGGACTATGGAGAAGGATGTTTTCCTTCCTTCTTCAGTTCAGGACTCCCAGCTCAAGTAGAGATCACAGAAGAGTTTTCTTGTTTTTCTCTCTCATTACCCTGGACATGGAAACTTTCCATGTAACTGCTGGAAAATGACGGTGTACCATGACTTATTTTTCTCCTCTTTCTTCATGTACTGAGTGCTCTGTCCCCCTTTTTGGTGTACTGGGTACACTCCTCTCTTTCTCCTTGTTGTACTGAGCCTATCCTCCTCCTCCTCCTTGTCGGTGTAATGACCATGCTGTCCTACTTCTTGTTGATATATTGACTGCACTGTAAGCCTAATGCTATCCTTCTTCTTCCAGTGTTCTTCTTACTTTTCAATCTTCCTGAAATCTCCTGCCTTGTCATCAGTCCTCAAAGCCAACATCTCTGCCTATCCTTCATCACCCTTAACAAGTTCCTTTATAGTACACTTCATTCTGTTTGACCAAGACTTCTACAATTCTAATAGACAACTAAGTTCCAGCAAATAAGCCATGCAAAAACAACTCTAGGGAATCTCTCTATGCCCATGAAATTGTTAAGACCTGGAACAACCTCCCTCCTGACTTCAGACTTAAAAAATGTACATCCTCTTTTAAGAGCCTCCTGAAATCATATCTCTACACCAACCATTTATGCAACTGCAGTGAACCTCCATAAAGCCACATATAACTATAGGGATATGTATGAACAGCACAAGTACTTGCTCTGTCAAGGCTGCTATACAAACATATTATATACTGTTCATGCTATGAAACACCTTGTCTGACTGCCTCTAAGTTGCTCACTGCAAATATTGTACAAAATGTTATCTGCTCATCCACCCCTGGAATGGGCAATGCTGCAAATTGATATTTCTATCTATTATAACACCTCTACCATCCTACTGTAAGCATTTTTTCTATTATGCATTGTCATATTTTTTCATCTCTATTGCATTTTGTAAGTTCACACTCATGTAATGTGTATGTGTTTTATTCTGTTACGTTTTTTATGGAGCTTTTCTCCCCATGACTCCACTGAAAATGGACACTTGCTGTCCAGTCAGACTATCCTGGATAACAAATGTTAAATAAAAAAATAAAATAAATAAATTAAAATACTTCCTGCACTCCTGGTGTATTAGTCTTCCCTAATTTTCATTGTGATACTTTCACCCCTCACTAGAGAAGGTTTTTGCTTGTTCCCCCTAACCATGTGGTACAGTTTAATAGGACTGTGACGCCTGTGCCCTGGCCCAGCAATTAAGGAGCCTCAGTCCTCACCACTGACACCAGAGAGGGCGACTCCTAAAAGAGGAAAGGATAACTAATACACACAGTAAAGTACAATTTCCCTTAAGTGCACACAGAGATCACAGTCAGTCTGGGGCTGGTTGCTCCCTTGCTCACCAGGTCCCCAATAAGACTCCCCACTGGGACAGCTATAGGGTCCAGATCTCAGCCTAGCTAGCAAGCTAACCTCCAGTACCCTCTCTGTCCAACCAGTGCTTTGTGTCCCTGCCCAGGTAGCTGACACATACCCACACTTTGAGATAAGTATTTATGCAACTTCACAGACACTCCTGGGAAAGGCTGACACAGATTCTCCAGCTGTGCCCCTTTACCCAGACTATACGGTGGTAATTACTGCCGCCACCAGCTTAATATAATTATCAGCTACCCAAAGGCCCTTGAAAGGGTGTCCAATTATTACTGTACAATATTATTATCCAATTGGTAATGTGACTATTCAGTCTAATGCTTATTACGATAACCTCTATAAATATGCAATGTACTCCAGAGCCTACTTCTCTACACAAACCAACCACAGGAAAAGGTTTTTAAAATATTTAATAATAAATAATTAAAACACAAGACAATACTACTACACCACAGAGATATATAAGAGTTCAGAGATCACACAGAAACTTAAAATAATACAGTAGGACAGGTCTGATGTCAAAGAAAAACACTTACTCTAACTTTCTAATCTTTAGCTAATCTTAACAGAAAACACAGTAATATAATCCTACTTACAGGCATAAAGTTTAAGCAGTGCTGGGTTAGATGTCCAAGATCAAAATAATAAAATAATACAGTAGGACAGGTCTGATGTCAAAGAAAAACACTTACTCTAACTTTCTAATCTTTAGCTAATCTTAACAGAAAACACAGTACTATAAGCCTACTTACAGGCATAAAGTTTAAGCAGTGCTGGGTTAGATGTCCAAGATCAAAATGCTTTTTAGTCTCTCACTCAACAATAGTTTTTAAACACTAACCAACAGCTCTCTAAGGCCCTCCCAAAATACATCATTTTGACACTTAGTCTGGAGTTCCCAGGCCACAAACTGCATTATTTAGCAAGCTAGCACCTGCTCAGGCGACTACAACAATACAAGGCATTTCACATATACACTCTAAAAGCAGAAAGCAGAGCAATAAAGCACCTTCCACATGTAAATTCTGGCCCTTAACTTTTACCTTAAAATAATGGGCATGAATCCTTCATCCAGACTCACTGGAGCTAACTTGGAAAACATCAAAGAGAATCATAAGATCTTTTCAACTTCAAAAGACACATTTGAAATGCTTGGCTTGGTCTTCCTTACAGCAGATGGCAATGTTGCAACAATCTTGAAATTCACGTTTTACAGTGTTTTCTTTCATTTAACAACACAAGCCTGTATTTTATATTTATTTATACAACTGATAGAATTATGTATCAAATTCTGTTTGACTAGGCTGGCAGCCTTTGCCCTGCTTCTTCCAATTTTCACCCCCCCCCCCCCCCCGGGGAACTCAAGCAGGTTTTTCAAGTGCCCCTTGAGAAACATCGATTGAGAGTGTTATGTCTGTCTGGGTGTACCTCACTCCATTCCATGTCTTGACAACCCATCTGCATTGGCATTGCTACTCCAACTGCAGTGCTGCACTGACACATCATATGCTTGCAACTCCAGGCTCCATCTTAGCAACTTGGCATTTTGCTGACTGGCTCTGTTTAACCATTTTAAAGGGTTGTGCTCTGTCATCACTGTGAATTTTCTTCCTTACAGATAAGGCTGAAGTTTTTGTAGTGACCACACTATGGCTAGACATTCCTTTTCTACCACTGCATGGCATTCCTCTCTGGATTGGAGCCTATGGCTGAGATAAACCACTGGGTGCTCTTGTCCCTCTGAAGAAATCTGGCTAAGTACAGCCCCCAACCCATAGTTTGAAGCATCCACCTGCACAATAAACTCTTTGCTATAGTCTGGACTGGCTAACACAGGGGGTCCTCCCAAAGCTTCCTTAAGCTTCTGAAATGCCTGCTCACATGCTGGGGTCCACACTACCTTATCTGGCCTGTTCTTCCCTGTCAGGTCTGTGAGGGGAGCAGCTATGGTACTATAATTGGGAACAAACTTTCTGTAGTACCCTGCTGTCCCTAAGAATGTCCTCACCTGCTTTTTGGTAACAGGTGCAGGCCATGCCTGAATGGCTTCCACTTTGGCAGGTTCTGGCCTTATCTTACCACTCCCCACTCTATATCCTAGGTAGGAGATCTCTGCCATACCCACCTGACATTTGCTTGGCTTAATGGTCAACCCTGCCCTCTGTAGTCTGCCCAGCACCTCCATGACATGCTGAAGGTGCCCTTGCCAGGAATGGCTGTAGATAGCAATATCATCCATGTAAGCAAGGGCAAACCCTCCTGCTCCTGCTAAGATATGATCTACCAGCCTCTGGAAAGTTGCTGGGACATTCTTCATCCCAAAGGGCATCTTTGTAAAGTCATACAAGCCAAAAGGAATCACAAAGACTGACTTCTCTCTAGCACTGGGAGTCAAGGGCACCTGCCAATAACCTTTTGGTAAGATCAATGGTTGTAAGATACTTAGCCCCACCCAGCTGCTCTAAGGACTCATCTGTCCTAGGCATGGAGTAATCATCTGACTCTGTGTGACTATTTAATTTCCTGTAATCCACACAGAACCTGGTGCTGCCAACCTACTTTGGCACCAACACCACTGGCAAGGCCCAGGGACTGTTGGACTCTTGAATCACCTCTAGTTCCAACATCTCCTGTACCTCTCCCTCAGAGTCTGTTTGACTCTCTCAGGCACCCTATAAGGGGCCTGCCTAATAGGCCTTTGGGGTCCTGTATCCACCTGGTGCTGTACCAGGTGGGTGCTTCCTGGATTCCCAGTGAACATGTCCCCAAATTCCTGCAACACTGCTCATTTTTCTCGAACCTCGGTAGGAGATATCTGCTGGGCTATTGCTACCCCTTCCACCGAGATGTCAGCCCGAGCCTCACTGAGGAGATAAGTCCCCAGATCTCCCTCAGACTCCTCCTGCAATCCACTGCAAATGCTCAGCACAAGGGCCTCCCTATCATGGTAAGGTTTCATCATGTTAACATGGTGCAATTTGTGCCCCTGCCTTCTGCAGTTCCAGTTCCACCATGTAGTTAACATCACTTACCTTTCTTACCACCTTGTAGGGTCACTCCCAAATTGCTTGCAACTTGTTGTGGCTGACAGGAATGAGAACCATCACCTACTGCCCTACAGCATGCTCTCTAGTGTGAGCATTCCTGTCATACCACACCTTTTTCTGTTGTTGGGCTTCTGCCAGGTTCTCCTGGGCCAGGCCCATGGGTTCCCTGAGCCTTGTCCTGTGGTTCAGGACATATGCCACAACAGACTCCTTGTGAGACGCACACTCACGTTCCCACTCATCTTGAATTAAATCTGGAGGTTCCACTCACCCTATGCCCATACAGCAACTCAAAGGGTGCAAAACCTGTGGATTCCTGGAGAACCTCTCTGCAAGCAAACAACAGATGGGACAAATATTTGTCCCACTCCCTCTTAAACTGATTTGCAAATGCCCGTAACATGGACTTGATTGTAGAGTTTAACCTCTCAACAAGACCATTAGTCTGGGGATGGTAGGGGGTGCTCTTCATGTGCTTCTCCCCACAGGACGTTCCCAGACAAGCCAGCAGGTCAGACATAAAATTGGAACATCTGTCAGACATTATTTCCTTTGGGAAACCTACCCTGCTGAAAATCTCTAGCAAAGTATTTGCCACCTTCTTGGCCTCAATGGAGGACAGAGCCACTGCCTCAGGGTATCGTATATGTATATGTACAAACAGTGCTAAATGCACAGTTCTGTCTCCTTGCACTTCATTATGTGGAAAATTGGACTCCAAGACTCACTCAAAATATGTCATGCATTCTCTACAATCATTAGGATATATTTTTCCCTGTGGAACTTGGGGTACTCAGAGGACCCACGATATCCATAGCTACCCTCTGAAAAGGCTCCTCAATCACAGACAAAGGCATAAAAGGAGCTCTCACCTTGTCTCCTGCCTTGCCTACCTTTTGGCACTGCTCACAGGTCCTGCAGTACCCCGTTACATCTCTGGAAATTCCAGGCCAATAGAAGTTTTGCATAATATGCCTCTGTATGTTTTATGCCCATATGACCTGCAAAGGGAATATCATGGGCTATGGCTATAAGCGCCAGATGGTAAGCTCTAGGTACTACCAACTTCTGTACATTCTCACATTCTAGGCCTCCCTCAGGAGTACACTCTCTGTACAGTAACCATTTGTTCCAATATACAGATCCCCCCTTCCCTTGAGAATCAGGTGCCTCCCTAGCTACCTGCCTCACACCTTGCAATGTAGGGTCTGAGAGCTGAGCCTGTCTCATGTCTCTCTTTGTAACCTTTCCCAGCTCCCCTTCCGCAGGAAGTCTGGCATTCTCTGACAGCGGTGCCTCACTGTCAGCCTGGGTACTACTACTACTCACCTCTACCTTTGCAGTTACCCTGTCCAAGGGAACATCAGTACCCACAAGCAGCTGTGGCTCACATTCAGTCTCATTGCTACAGCGAAGGCTGATGCCCTGAAGTAACCACCTCAGCAGTCCTGGCTGCAAGTATGCAGTCTGTCTGTGTCTCCCCCAGGCTACCAGACCCACATGTAACTGCATAAGTATATAGTACTGCCTCATCCAAATCCTTCCCTGTCAGGACATCTGCAGGATGGCAGTTCCATACCCCTGTTGTCTCAAGGCAACCCACTGTTGGCATTTTGTCTTTCCCACTTACTGGCTCCCTCACCTTTGGTTCCCCACATTGCCTCCATGGACATCTGCATGCCACATGGCCCCACTGGTTGCATTCAAAACATTTAACCCTAACACCTGGATGTGTACCTGAACTAGTGGCTTCCCCCTGCTACTGGCAGATGCTGTTGGGGCAACCTGTGATGCCCGTGCCCTGGCCCAGCAATCAAGGAGCCTTAATCCTCACCACTAACACCAGGAAGGTCATCTGCTAGACACACTGCATGTAACTGCATAAATACATAGTACTGCCTCATCCAAATCCTACCCTCTCAGGACATCTGCAGGATGGTAGTTCCATACCCCTGTTGTCTAACAACAACCCACTGTTGGCATTTTGTCTTTCCCACTTACTGGCTCCCTCAACTTTGGTTCCCCATCTTGCCTCCGTGGACATCTGTATGCCACATGGCCCCAATGGTTGCATTCAAAACATTTAACCCTAGCTCCTGGACATGTACCTGGTCTAATGGTTTCCACTGCTACTGGCGGATTCTGCTTGGGCAGTCTGTGCTGCCCACCATGGGTTCTTTTAGTCCCATTAATAATCTGAATACTGCTCACATTTAATGATAACATGGAAACATTATCCTTTCCTTTTTTTGTTCTACCTTCTCTCATTAACAAGATCTTTCCCTGTTGAACCTTCTTTTTCCACATCACCACCCTTGTGATTCATTTTGGTATTGAAAGCTGGTTTCCTGATGCTGTTTCCTGACTAATCTCAGATACATCCTATTTCATCCTCATTTGCAGACTGCCCACCTGTGTTATCTTCTTTGATTCTTCATTTCTCATTGTATTCCCCAAAAGGTGTACATGAACTTAGTTGTTCCACTATACAGTCCACTTTTTCAACATGCAGAATAGTTTTCCCTTGTACTTCCTCCATTTCCTTACAATCAAACCAACAATCACCTTATATTTTGTAAGTACTGCATATCACATTGCTTTAAAACATTTGAATAACTAGTTAAGCTAGTTGTACATTAGTTGTTAACTAGTGGTGTACAGACCGTGTCATCTATATAAATGGTGCAGAAATGTAGCACATAGCCATCACAAGAAGGATTTCTTCATAAATAGAAAATATTACAGCAGACCTGACTGTATCTGTTTGAAGCTGTACAGAGATTCTGCCAGTCTAATGTCCTTAGATATGATAGCAGCTCTGTAAGTCAGCAGCAATTTAATTTTTATTTTTAACATCTTGGAAAAAAAATCCTGTCTTTTAGACTCATAAGTCATTTGTGTTGCTACTAATGATATATTTTAATTAACATGTGTGAAAACATTATTCCGTGTTATACTGCAGTGTTCTATACTATGCTTTACTATTTTTCATGTCTGTGTTTTGTTATTACAGAGATTCCAGTGCTGAAAAGGTCATTATAATAATAATGTGATCCAATGATATTCAGAATTAAGTGGAGAGATGACTCCCATGTTTAGCTTCTATGGTTTTGAAGGTGAGAGTGCATGTTCCTTACATTCTTTCTGTAGTGGCAAGACTGCTGATAAATGAAACTCCATTTAGACTGTTGTTAAATACAGATTTGTCATTCCTGGCTTAAAGGATCCTAGACAAAAATGCATGGTATTTTATGCAACTTCTTTTTATTGTTTTCCATTTTAAGAATGTGCCTTCTTTTGTGTGGTATTAGGATTTTTTCTTTTCTTTTTTTTTTTATCTAAATTGAAGCCACATATTGTGTCCTTGGTCATGTTGAAGTCTTTATTTATGCATATTCAGCACTGTGACAAAGATTCAGCTGTACCTCTACATTTTACTGCCTTGCATCTGAAGGGTTTGCAAACCTGCAATTGTAAATGCACACTAGAGAATTAGACATTCATGGCCCTAGGTAATCTAAAGAAATGAGACAGAATAGCTCATAAGTAAGGCAGTATGATAGTCAAAGAAGGAATGCCTACTTCTAAATGTTTGCTTTTTCCATTAATTTTGTCACATTTCAGTTTTGCAATTCACTAGAGCTCTTAAGTAATATTTGACAATTACATGTATCTATTTGTGAAGATGAGACTTTTGCTTTGGAGACACTAGTCACTCATTCACTCTTTACCTATTTAGATAGTTGTTTGTTTATAGTAGGTTATGCAAGTGCATTGAAAACAGACAGCTGATTATTTTGTATTTTAGAATATGCAGAGTTAGTAAAGGCTCTATAGGGAGAAAGACAAAAATCGATGAAACTTTTTTCAAGTTTGGGAAGATATACCGAACAGTACTATATTTATTTTACATAATCTATGTAGAATAAAGGGTGTTATGATATTTGTTTTACATCTGTGTATATACACATACACACCTATGCACAAGCATGCAAGCACACATGCATATACACATACACATACCCACACCCGCGCACATACACACACACACACACACACACACACACACACACACACACACACATAATGTAGACTGGTCCTGATTGCTATGGGGAGGATGTCAGTAGAAATGAATAAGGGCATGCCATTGTTGAGCCTAGTATATTCACACAGCAGGAGTATGATAAAAGGTAGATACAGAGCCTTCAGGTAAGGAACAGGTACTGCAGCTAATTAAAATCTGTGTAAAGTCAAAAGCTGCCACCCAACAGTCCAAGTTCCTGCGTATCCAAATAAATAAAAATGTAAAACACAAGCACATGAATACTAGTCGGCAAAGCGATACAGTCCACATACATAGTTCCCAATGAATTCCAAAAGAAATCAGGCAGTTTTCACTTCACCAAGGAAAAATGCAAGCTCCAAACGTTAAAAACTCTATTTATTGGTCATACATACAAACTCGGCAAGCACTTACACCCGACTGGGCTTCAAGCCAAAAAAAACACAGGTTCAAAGTATCCAATAAGTATTCTATTCATAGTGACATCACATCCTATGAATTAATTAACAAATAAAATACATATATACGGCACCAAATAAATTATGCCTAAGTTAAAAACAATATACATTCCTCATCATGCATATTCTGTTAAAATATATACTGTGTTTAGCATGTGTAGCGACATTATTCATTCAAAAACCATTAACTTACTGCTGCAGTACATGTATAGCACTGAGGAATAAAATGGATTCGTAAAAGGCAAAATATGAAAAAATATATATATGCACAGAGCACAACATGAATAATGACCCACCTATCTCACTACACATTAAACTCTGACTTTCCTTCCTTTCAACATAGGTTTGAAGGGCACCCTTTCATTCAACCCGGGTGCCCGATCTGCTCTTAACCTATGTTCAGTGTGATTCATCACGTCACCTCTTCTGATAGTGGGTCGATTCACTTGTACAACTAAAAACTTAGAAGTATATTCAGCAGACGTTTCCAATATGTCTCGATAATGCATTTCTTAATTAATCCGAATATTGTACTGATGTTCCCTAATTCTATCTTTTAATCTCCTGTCGGACTTGCCCACATAAAAAGCTGGGTATGACCTACAGGTAGCAAGATAGACAATATGTGCTTGTGTTTTACATTTTTATTTATTTGGATACGCAGGAACTTGGACTGTTGGGCGGCAGCTTTTGACTTTACATTGATTATTTTTATTGGTTGCTGCCCTAGAGTCATGGCAGAGCCAGTCGCACACAACATTGAGTTACCTTATAACCCTTTCAATAGTCGGAAACTTAACAGATTTGAAAGCTGTGTATCGGGGGAAGAGAACCCGTTACTTGCATATGACGCGGAACACAACTCTACGGATGATCCGACCGTTGAAGCCAGTTGCAGTGGTTTGCCTACATTGATGAACCAGCCAGAAATGGATTTTATTAAACTAAAGAGAATGCAACTTCAACGTCAACATTTTGAAGTTTGTATTGTTCGCAAGATCATACCGAGGGGATTGCAAGTTCTAAAGATGCCAACTACAGGTACATTGTATCCAGACCTTTTTTATAAATGGCAACAGATCAATACTGACACTAGCATTCGGTACATGATGTTATTAAATGAATATTTCCACCCTGAGGAAGAAGCTTTAAGAGCCAGTATTAAAGAACAACAATGTTTCATTATTGAAACGTATCCTGCCTGATTTCTTTTGGAATTCATTGGGAACTGTGTATGTGGACTGTATCGCTTTGCCGACTAGTAATCCTGTGCTTGTGTTTTACATAATTAAAATCAGTACTGAAGCTAATTAAAATCTAACAACAAGAAGATAAAAAGTTAAACACAAACTAAAGCTAGCATCTGAAGCCAAAGATAATTATAAATCTTTCTTTATATTTTTTTTAGAAAATTAAGAGTTAATGCCCAGCAATGATCTCAACAAATACAAAATGGTACCAACTACTCTGACACCTAACGACATAGCCAATATACTTACGGTTACAGATAAACTTAGTTCTAACTTCACTTCAGAAGCAATTATCAAAACTATTCAGATCATGGAGTCCCTTACACCCAACCAAGATCCTCAAATATTATAGCAATAACCCACGCTTGGGTGTGGGTAATGCTGGATTTACCCACGGTTGGCGTGGTTTGGTCCCGAGGGTGAAGCCCGAGGGACCAAACAAAGCCAACCGTATGTAAATCCAGCATTACCCACACCCAGAAGTGGGTTATTGCTATTATACAATGACATTATTTAAGAAAAGAAATAATTACTTTTCTTAAATAATGGCATTGTATAATGCCTGTTTACTGCCCTTCCGCAGCTGTCTAGTATTCTGCTGCAGTTCTGATGTACTGTGCGCCTGCGCAGTACATCAGAGCTGTGGGCAAAAGCAACGGAGAATGCAAGATCTCCGTTGCTTTTTTTTACTGTCTTGCTATGTTAAATGGGTTTAACATAGCGAGACAGCTTTAAAATAAGCAACAGATATCTCCGTTGCTTATTTTAAAGCTGTCTCGCCATGTTAAACCCATTTAATATAGCGAGACAGTTTAAAAGCAACGGAGATCGCAAGATCTCCGTTGCTTTTATTGTGTCGCTATGTTAAAGGAGTTTAACATAGCGAGACAGCTTTAAAAAGCAACGGAGATCTCCGCTGTTTTTTAGTTCTGTGTGGCTATGTTAAACTCTTTTAACATAGCGAGACAGTGTTCTATACTAACGGAAAAAGTCCGGGTGACCGGACCTTTTTCCGTTAGTATATTGAGGGATTTACAACGGGCATGCTGGTTGGGCTGGCCAATCAGCGTGCACGTTTTAGGGGAGGCATTGTATAATATGTTCTAACTGTCCTCTCAAAGATGAAAATATCAGTTCCATGGGCTCAGACAATTTACCTGGGTGCCTTATAAATAACAACAAATTTGTCTTTGCAGAAATCCTA